>NW_008619716.1:9277-9624 GCF_000691845.1 Merops nubicus | reverse complement strand
AGTCCTAGGAAGTCCACAGAAGTGCAGAGCCAGGCAGGCAGCAGTGCCTGTCATAACATGAGAGAGGGTCAGAGGAGGAGAGGGAACTGCCTGAGTGCATTTCTGCTTTGAAGCCTGCTGTTCAGAGAAGACACTTGCTGTGCAGGAGACAGTGTTTTAAAATACCTGGTGTTTACAAAATTATTCATATAATGAAGGCTGACTTGAGTTCTGTCTGGCATCCCTTGGTTTGTATTCTCCCTGAAGCCTAAGTGTTCCTTTTTCTTAGCTACCCAGTGGTGCTGAGCAGCTTGCTGGAGTTTGGGCTAGAGCAGCAGTGGTGGGTACTGCAGGGTTTAGACTCTGTT
>NW_008619716.1:0-9267 GCF_000691845.1 Merops nubicus | reverse complement strand
AAGAGAAGACTGCTGGATTTGTATTTTGTACATTTGTATTAGAAACTCTTAACTGCAGTTGGTGATTCGTGGTCAACATTTATGCTGGTTTGAATTTTGATAATTTTTTTTTCCCCTGAAAGCTTTGGTAATCTAGTTAAAAAAACCTAGTGGAAATATTTAGGTGGCTGTGCTGTTTTGTGGTATGGTTAGGACAGTGTTTCTCAGGAGGTTCTAAAATGTCTGTGAAATTTTAAGCTAAATTTCTAATAGTGTTATGAAATGTATACAAGAGAGAATGAAAAAAAAAATTTGGAAAGCTTTTTTAGTTATTAGAATTTTCTTTGAAATGCAGGTGATGAGTAGAAAAGGTTTTTGACTTAAAAGCTTTTCCATATCTTTTCAAGTTGAAACACAAGGAAACAGGAGTAATGCTGACTAGAAAGTTTTTCTGTATGAAGCTTGAGTTAAATGGAAAAATAAATGATGGCAAAGTGAACACACACAAACACTTTTTTCTTAGTGTTAGTCATCTGAGTTGTGTGGCACAGCTAAGAACATTTTAGATTACTCACTCTGTGTAGAGGATGGGTTAACAACCTTCAGGGAGGGACCAAGGCAGCCTTGTTAGATTATTTCAGTCCATGATGTCTGTCCTTGCCCTGGTGCCTGTTTTTGTGGTACTTCTCTCTTCAGAAGGAATGGAAAACTGCTGGAGTATGTGCTCAGTTTTTAAACTGAGCCAGCTGTATATATAACAACCATGTTTCTTCCTCATATATAGGGCAAAAGACTTGGGAAATGGCTTTTTCTATGGTCTTAAATGTAATGTTATTAGTTTCTGATAACTTCTGAAGTTTTGGTATTTAAATTCAGCAACAGGATAACCAGCATGAGCATACCCCATTTAGGGTCAATCTACTGGTCTGAGACTTATGGTCAGATTTTATTTAATGTTTGTGTTCTCCACCAATGTTAAACTCACCTCTAGTAACTTCTTGGTACATGAACTCTAGAGCCAGTGTGTGGTGATGTTCTAGGGTGATTTTTTAAATATTCAAAATATTAATTCCCCCCTATTACATTTTTTTCTTAGCTGGAAAAGAAGCAAGCAACACCTCCATTTCAGCCTCAGATCACAGACGATTATGGTCTGGATAACTTTGACACACAGTTCACCAGCGAACCTGTGCAGCTAACCCCAGATGATGAGTAAGCTTTTCTCCCCAAGTACAACTGCAACTTCAGGAATTAATTTAGAAATTAATTGAAAGTTACTAAAAAGAGACTATGTACTCAGCATTAGAACACAGTCAAGTTAAAGCAAATCTGAAATCTTGTATCCTGTGTATCTTGCAGAACTCATCGAGCTTCCTGTCTATTAGGCTGCTGAGTTCTCTAACCCAAGTCCCCAGAACTGTACTGATGTGCTGTGAGCATGTGCCTGGCACTGCAGGAAGAGGCAGAAGTGATTCCCTGATGCAGGCAGCGTGCATCTCCACTCAGGAGAAACAACTGAGGCACAGCTCCTCAGCTCTCAGAACAAGCTTGAGATAGCAGGGAAATAGCAGGGAATAATTGTAGAGAGTTTTGAGGCCTTACTGGAGTGTAAAAACTTAAAACTGGAGCTTGAACATACATTTCTGTAAGGTGTTTTGTTGTTTGCAGAAAGAGCACAGCAACAACAGTGCTTGCACTTGGTAACACTACGTTGATGCTTTTGTCTTTCAGAGATATCATAAAGCGAATAGATCAGTCAGAATTTGAAGGCTTTGAATATATTAACCCATTGTTGCTGTCAACAGAAGAAACAGTATGAAGGAGTGACATCTTCACTGGGGACAGTGTGAATGACCTTTAAATTTATCCTTAACTACAGTATATGCATGCGAGGCTGGGGAACTAAGATTTTGGATGGAGACCAATGATTTAAAAAAAAAAAAATTGCTGCTGAAAATCAAAGAAGAGAATAACAATTTTGGTGGGTGTCTTCTGCCACTTAGTGATGCTTAAGTTCTGGGCACTGACACAACTGGCTTCACTAATGAAGGAATTTGCATTTTGTGCCTGTTTCATGAAGGATTGAAATGTTCATTGCATCCCTGGAAAAGGAGATTCTGAAAAACTTTGAGATCCACACACTTTCTACAAACATGTGGTGCAATGAGCTACCCATTGAAGAGTATTACAGTGTAACATCCTGAAGAATAAAATATATTGCGGTGGTGTTGAAGCTTATTTTTGATGCCTTTTTTCACAAGTGGTACCTGTCTAAACGTCTCAGATGTATTTAAAAGGAGTTGTGTTTTATTAGCAATCAAAACATAAATTTGGGTACAGGATTTAAGTGCCTAAATGGATAAACTGCATTGAAGAATTATTACATATTTGGAACGTTCTTAAACCTGGTAAGTTCTGCTTGTTAATCTTAAGTAACCATTTACATATGAAACATAGAGTTCACAGCTGCAGCCTAATGTTCATCCTCATCTTTACAGAGTTTGAAGTGCAGAGTGATTCAGCAATATTAATTCCAAATTAGAAATTACAGTATTGATTTCAAAATCCGTTGTCTTAAACGTGAAATTTACCAAAACTTCTAGATTGAAGAAGACTAAATTTTGCACAGGAAGGATTTCTGAAGATACTTAAGCAGTGCCTACACCTACAGTGATGTTGTGTTGTATATTAAGTTTTTTTGAGAAGTATTTTTATCAACAATACAAATATTCAGAAATAGATCAAAAGCATAGTAAAGCATAGCCTTAAAGTGTAAACCTAGAATAACCATACTAGAAATGAGACTTTCCTGATAAAGCACACCTCCTGTGTATGGCAAACTGTCTGCTCCCAATTACTCGGTGTCTATTAGCAACTAATCACTGGACAGGAGAATGGGATGTGTTGGTAGAAGGACTTGCATCAAAGCAGTGAATTTCTTAATGGAGGGAAAGATCTGAGAAGTGGGATGAGTCGGAGGGAACTATCAGATCCCTTCCTGTGGGTGCTGGGCGGGGGGCCGGGAGGGGGTGTCCCAGCAGGGAGGTCCCAGGATGTCCCCGGTGCCCTGAGGAGCCCCAGGGGGCTGAGCAGTGCCCAGAGGGTCCCTGCCCCCGGCGCTCTCTGCTGGAGCTTCACTGCATCGTGTGGGGTGTAGAGACAGGGGAAATAAAAACTGTGGGAAGGGAAACAAAAGAGAAACCCTGTGCCATGACATCTCGCCTGATTTGGTGTAAAATGCAGGATAAATTGCAACACTTTGACTTTCTTTACATGAACATCTGGTTTTCTCAGGGTACAGCATTGCGTTAGGTGCTGAACATGACATCTTTGGGATTCACATCCACGTCATGAGGTGCTAGGACCAGACTGCCAAAACATTGTTTAGAAGTTTCAATTAATCATTGATTAACAATCTACATTTTGTATCCCCTCGTTAGCCAGGATTATGCAGACCTTTGGTTATTTAGTTGTATTAATCCCACTCAGATTTCACTTGTGGGTTTCTCTATGTTGGACTGTAGCTTTTCATATTAAGCAAAATGTGTTTTAATCAGCACTAAATAATTTAACCAGTAAGAAGTACTTGCCTCAAATGCCTGGACTTTAGATACTTTATTATGTACTAAAGGAAACATTTACCTTTTCAGTGTAATAATCTGACATTTTTTGATGGCTCCTTTTTTTCCCCTTCTCCCTGGCAATTTATTTACCCTGAATAATTTTTCTTTCAGTGTTTTCAACTCCCCTGGTAATAAAACTAACTGATAGTTATCAGAGTGACTGCAGGCAGCTCAGGAGTGGAGATAGAGCAGATTCAGCTGTCCTTTGACATGACAGGGCACAGGACTTTAAACAGAAATATTAGAAATGTAGGTTGGGGGGGTTTAATTTTTTTTTTCTAGGTTTCAGAACATTTGGGGAGGGAAGGAAAAAACGAAGGACACATTTGCTATACAAACATTGTAGAGACTACTTGATTTTATTTTAAAAATTTACAGGCATTTACAATGTTGCTGTGTTGCCAAATAGTTTGCTGGTTACAAGTTTGGTTGCTCATGTGCAAGTGTTTGAATAATGTTCTGTTCATGATGAAGGGGAAATTTTTTATATAAAAAAGTACTTGTTTTATAAATAAAAGAAAATGAAGGATGTAATTAAATGTGTGGTTTGGAAAAAAAAAATCCTAATATATTGCAAATGGACCTGGTAATGATATATAGTTGTCTTATTTGAAATAGTAAATGAAAATTCTAGCTAATTTAATGATTGTAAAACAGTAAATATGTTCTTGTAGTTTTGTATAACTAATTAGTTGGGATCTTTGACCAGTTTTAATGTGCAGAAGACGGTATCTAACCCATAACAGCTCAGATCATTTATATTCTTGCACATCTATTAAAGACTTTAATGAAAAAGTTCATAGACTGTTATTATTTATCAGTAAACTGAGCTATGTCCAACTTGCACTTTTTTAAAGAGACCCCCCTGTAAATTAAATCTATAGGATTCTACTTATATTGTGCTACTGGATCCTGTGTTCATTCTGTACCTTTGCATCGCACCTGGGCCGTGTGTTCTGAGGTCCAGGGCACAGAGAAAAACCCAGGAGCTGCTGGAGGTGGTTAATGAGCTGTGCACAGGACACTGGGACAGGCACAACACTGCTCCTGAGGTACAGCCCTTAGACAGGCACCCTCAGGCTGTGGTCTGGCCATGAGGAACACCCCCTCAGCAGTCACCTGTCCCCAGGGGAAAGGACCAGCCTGCTCCAGCTCACCTCAGCCTTCCCCTCCTTGGTGCTGTCCCATCCCCAAGGGCCACTTACTGTCACTGATGGAAAAGGTCACTTCTCTCAACCTTGTACAATGTTTACCTGCTACTGTTAGGTTACCAGATCAGTAAAGGAGGCTCCTGAATCCCCTCTAGCACAAACTCACTCTTGGCTGTGCTTTACTCTCAAACATGGATGGTTTCCCAGGGGAGGAACTGATAAAGCCTCTGCTCAGGCTGTATCAAGTTGGTGCATTTCAGGCTGGTGCAACTGCCAGGAGAAGTGTTCTTGCTGGAGCCTAATTAGTTTAGACTAGTCATGTTAATAAGTGAATCCTGCTTTTGAAACCTGCAAAGCAAGGTTATGAATTTAGCTGTGTTCCACCACAAAGATTAAACCCTACACCCTCTCTTCTGTTGTGTTTTCACATGGCTCTATGATTGTACAGATGATTCTGTATGTTCTTAGGTAGTAAACTCATGGAAAATGTTAAGCTTGAATCACTTTTTATTTTCACAGATTACCTGTTTAGAACAAAAAGAGGTCAGTAAACTTTTGGCTTAGATCCAGTAATAGTTATCTTTTGTTCAGCTGCTTGTTTCTACACTGAGAAATTCAAAACTCTGCATCAGACAAAACAGGTTCTGCAGGGATTTACAACAGTGCCATTTTTTTCAGGAGTTACCCAGACTGGTTTCCCTGGGGATCTCTGGGACATCCTATAGCACCATTTTCAGAACTAGAACTACTTTACATGCAAGTGAGATGATTTAAATTTAAAAGACCCCAAACAAGCAGGTGCCACTTAACCTTCTCTTGCGTTATTGGTTGATCCTTAGGCAAGTGCAAGACAAAAATGCTTCCTTGACACATTTTTCCTTTTCCTTGGAGAAAGGTTCATCCTTGGCCTTCTTCCTTTGCTCTTCATTCTTCTAGATTCACCACATTACATCATCTGCACTCTCAGACAAGCACCTAGCAAGGTGCCCATCGATATCCAGTTGTGACAGTCTGCAAACACAGAATTTGCTTGGTGAGAAACAAAGTTAAAGCCTTTTATTTGCACTGCTCTCATCTCCTGGGCAATGACAGCAGTGTCCAGTGGCTCAGCCCTTCCTCTGCTCTGCCACACACCTGCAGCTGCCCTCACCTGCTGCTGGGTACCTTGATAAGGTTGTTTACTACAGGGCAATGCTCATGTGCCACACACTGGGGACAAGTCTCAAACAGTGACCCAAGCTGCAGCCAATGCATCTTGCAGTATCAGAGGGAAAAAGCCTCCGGAAAACACGTTTTCAGCAACTTGGATGGTGTAAATACTATTAAATGGTGTAAATTCAAGAGACAACATAATTCTTACTGTAATGCAGACATTCAATTGCTGAGAGCTTTAACGATTTAATTATTTTTTTATAAAGGCAGCCTGATGACAACAGAGGTCTGAAGTCTCAGTTGCTCTCATTAGAGCTTGTATAAGGTACAATCCACTTCCATCTTGCCCAGAGCTTGAAAGCTGTACCTAAAACTAAAAGCACACTTGCTCAGCAAAGGGCATCCAGGTACTTGCTGAACAGGTACCAGTGTCCCTGTAACACTGGGGCCTACACCTTGGAAAGAAGGTGACAGGTATGACATTAAGCCATCTAGCTCTAAAGTTTAACTATCAGAACACTGCACTGGAATGGTTTTTGTGTTATGATACAAATTTCACAAGTCTTTTTTTATACTGAAGTATTTAAAAATGCTAATTCTGTATATACAAGCAAGGTTTAGAGCTCCAAATTTGCTTTCTTATTGAAGCAGTATAATCTAGTAATTATGAACTTCTGAACTGAATGAGAAATAGGTAATTCTGGCAGTTAAAAGACTATACAGTGTAAGCTTTGTCTTTTTACATTATTTTGTCTAAGAGGGTGCATCCAGAACCATTTTAGGCTTTGTACATTGTGAAGTTATTGAAAAAAAAAAATTACTTACGTTGCACTGAAATGAATCTGACACATTGGGCAGCTGTCAAGAGTTGAAGATCCTTCACTCTGATTTTCCATCTCCTTGCAGCTCTCGTTTCCAGGGGTGCTCCCAAGAGGAGGGTTCTCTTCTGCAGAGACACACCTAGAGGCCTCACCGAATGAAATCTTCCCTTGATGTGTTTGTACCTGAAGCTCTTTCCTGTAATTTTCTGTTCTGTTCTCCCTGCTGTTGTGTGCAGTCCCTCTGCAGTGCTGCTGAAAGCTAAAAGCTTTTGCAGAGCTCTGTGACAACGCCAAGCGGTGTGTGGAACTGCTCTGCTCAGGGAGTTTACATGATTCAGAACGTGCATTCTGTTCAGAAATACCTTTTGTGTCTTCGCCAACCATACGTCTGGCAGGGTCTGTAGTAGTCACACAGTGTATTTTCTCAGCTGTAGAAGGTAAACTTTGCATTCCATCTGCTTGGCCCTGTCCTGTATCTAACTGGTCGCCCTGGCTCTGCGGCGGTAGCTGATGGGAGCCAAGATCCTCGGGGCTGAGACATTTTTCTTTGCAGAAGGATGGGAACGACACCCACTCAAAGTCTTCTGTTCCAATGGTAAAGACTTCTCTTTGTAGGCACTCCTCCTTGGAACTCTGTGACAGACACACAGTGTCTTCAAACGAAAGCACTTCAATCGCTACATAAAACCGAAGCTGAAAGTACAAATACTGCGAAGGCTGAACTACACTGAAGAACATTTTATTTACATCCATCTCCACTGCTTATAAAGCAATCAAGAACTTCCAGGAGTTTATGAAGTGTGTGTCTTCCCTTAACATTTCTAAATCACTGCTCTCGAAAACAACCACCAGGACAAGATTCTGCTGTAGGGCGGGGGGTTTGTGTTCTGCTCCTGCCCGGCGCCAGCGGAGCAGGGTCATGGCTGTTGCTGTGCAATTAACCTCTCTGCTACAGTTTGCCTGTCCCCGTTTCGTTCCAGCAGGGAGGTGCCAGTGCTTAGAGCAGTCACTGCACTGACACAGGTGACCCCCTTCCAGCAAACTGCTGTCCAGAATTTGCCATACTGCAACAAAAGCCCCTGGGAGTTGTTCTTACGCCACCTGTCGCATATTGCTGTCACACAACTGTATGGAAAGACTAAAAAGCTGAAAACCAAGATCTATTTAAAAGCTATTTCAGGTCGTTTCCCCCATTAACATCATCACACAGACGGTCCCTCCTGTAAGCAGCACACAGTGCAAAGAGGAGGACACAGCACGCTACCTTGCCAGAGAACTCAGGAAAACTGGGCAGGGTCTGCCAGCTCGTGCAGTGTACGTCTTGACTGATGCCTTTCAGTAACAAAATCCATGGGTTTTCACACTCATTTAAGTCATCTTTTTCAAACCAGGAACATCTGTCAGTCAATGTCCTGTAAAAACAGAGACAGTCCCATAGTTTGAGGATGGGAGACAGGGAAGAAAATACTCTGCATTTCTGTAAGTTAGCCTCTTAATTAACTTGATTTACCCCTCCTTTAAAGCTGATGTTTAAAACAATTATAGCTATCCTTAGCTGTGGTTTATCAAAGCAGATATTTTAAAATTAAATTCCAGTAGCTGGCAGTGTATCAGCCTCTTCCAGCCCAGTTCAAGGGCTGAGTGTGGTGACCCCTTTTGTTAACAGCTCAGAACAAGGCAGGGATTTGATGGCTGAAAACCTGCACAACTGTTCCATTTGTACAACATAAAACTCCATTCTTACCAGTTCTCTACTGGTTGAGTAGCACTACACATGCTAAACCAAGAATGCTATTTGACAGCTTGGCCATATCCAAACACAGAGGGATGTAAAAAGCATTTGTCAGTAGGCACAAGTATGCAAATAGAGATTTTGGAGTTTAAAAGAGAAGCAAGATGGCCTGTAGCTGTTTACACTATTATTTGTTTACCAAGGGAACCCCCACCTGGCCTACAGCAAGAATCTTCTGGAACACACAGATGTTGTTTAGCCTGTAAACTAATCTTTACAGCTCACTATGACTCACGTAACTTGTACAGCTACAAAAATATCCAGTTTTTGAAAACAATGTCTAAAGGCCTTGCTTTCTACTTTTAAGAAAAGTGATGTAGGTATTTATTACTGTCCTTACTTCCAAGTGAAACAGTTAAGTGTAGCCACTGTTTATTCTTCTCACATAACAAACTCAGCACGTGCTGAGCACTGAAATCATCGAAGTGTTTGCCCTAAAGCTGGCATTTGCATTGGTTCCCATCTGTACTGGACCATTCCTTCCTATACTGCCATGTGGAATGACTGATTATCTTTCTAAACAATTTGATCTACTCCATCCTAAGAAGGCATTAGGAAGCTTTAAGTATAAAGTAAGCATTAAAAGGTCTTTATACTAGCTGCATAAAGACAAATTTCAAGAGAAGGATGGATTGTGAATGTCAGAATTCTATTTCCAGCATTCCCACTTCTATCTGATGCGTTTCATTGGGTCGCTGTCCAGGAACGACGCTGCTCTGAGGAGACCCCAGAGGGAAGCCCCGGGGGAG
>NW_008619715.1:14834-16031 GCF_000691845.1 Merops nubicus | reverse complement strand
CAACCTAAAGGATTCTATGATTCCTTCTTGTTTAAAAAAAAGATGTCCAAGGTTATCAGCTAACCTCTAAAGAGATACTAAACTCTAAATCTTCCACACATGAAGAATTCAAATTTCACACTACAGCCCCCCAATCATCATGTTAACATGTCACAGTACAATAAAACCCCTTCTAACTGATCAATGCACCTTGCTCCTACAGTTATTTTCACAATACTTGGAAGATTCAACTTGCTTCTGTTCTTTGCAACTGTGCTTTCTCTTGTTACTGCTGCTGAACAAAACTGGAAGACCGGAATCCGTATTTACCTTACATCCATAAGAATTCCTTACAGATTTTGTTGCAACTGAGTAGTCTCCTCTTTCTGCTGTAGAGGAAACAGCCCTGTATTGCCAGGAAATTGAGCAACTGCTTTACTG
The DNA here is from genome assembly GCF_000691845.1 of Merops nubicus. Lineage (NCBI taxonomy): Eukaryota > Metazoa > Chordata > Aves > Coraciiformes > Meropidae > Merops > Merops nubicus. The sequence continues at coordinate 15,611 of NW_008619715.1, read as the reverse complement.
TAAACTAGACTGTCTGAAGAGTAGCTCACTGGAGACAGTTACATTAGCCTTTGACATAGCCATTGGAGCACTGTATTTCAAACCTCTCGGAGTACAGCTTCTTTTAATTGTGCATGGAGAAAGATGACAGTCAGTTTGCTAATCCAGAGGATGAGAAAATTCAAGTGCATGTTAAATTCAACAGCAACTCATAACATTTATCATCTTGTGTTCAGCCATAGTTATCCAATTTATTCCTGAAACCTTCTTCATCATCATCTTTGTATATCATAAAAAACCCTCAGAAGGCTTGAGGATACAACAAAAGAGTTCTTTTGCTTCTCCATGTATTAACTGTACTCCGATCAGTTTGGGCCAATGGCTAATGCATAACAAATTCATACACTATAAATGGATAATTCAACAATTAAGGAATTAAGCTCTAAAACACTAAAGATGGGGGGAATCAACCCCACAAACTGTGAATCTCATTCCCTTCAAGCTTATGAACCACAGATAAGTTAAGGAGTTCTACAGGAGCATCAGCTGACCCAATTTTATATTGATTTTTGTGACCCTCTGGATTTCTAAACACTTTCAAACTTCTGCTTGAAGTCACCTACGAATGATAACCACAGGCTATCCCTCCTTGTTTTAGGCAATTTCTCCTGTTTCCTTGAAGCCAAATTAATTTGTCATTTGTGAGTTGGGAGAGTAACAGCTGGGCATCCCAGTCTGCCTATATGATATGTAGTTGATAATTAGAGATTTGCATCATGACCTGAAAATCCTCCTCTC
>NW_008619715.1:5539-14803 GCF_000691845.1 Merops nubicus | reverse complement strand
AGGCGGAGGATCTATTTCATACATTTTGTCAATTAATTTAATCAAGCCTCCAGTTGTTCCATGACAAACAAGACCTGAAACAACAGGGCAATACCAACAGAAGTCAAGACTGAATAATTAATAGCAGCTTACTATTCATCACTACAAAAAATGAAACCTACGTCTTTTTAAAATTTAAGTAGGAAGCTCATTTTTGAGTTTTGATCAATTTTTATGTGCTTCTCCTAAGAGAATACCACAACGTGAAACTGATGGAATCCCTTTTGACTACCACCTCTTTTGGTCCCTCAGCACAAATTTAAGAGTAGAATTACTTCAGGTTGTCGGACAAATCACCTCCTCAGCTGTGCATTAGGCCTGGATTATTTTGTCTGTCCCGGACATTTCCATTGCGTTTCTTGCAACCTGTTGCCTCAGCAGTGTCCCTTTCACACAGTTCAGATTCTGGCAGGATTAAGCACTATTTCAACCAGCAGCTCTGGCTTTTCACCCTTCAGTGACGCTGTTCTCCCACACCCAGTTTACTCTACAAATGTACGGTCTTCTCACTTTTAAATGTGTTTGTACCAAACTCTGGATTAAAATGCACATTTCAATGAGATTCAGTTGCTGCAGGCATATTCTGAGACACAACAAAATTATCAGTTCAAGTGCTAGAAAATTATCAGTTCAATGCACTTTATATAGTCATTGATTGACTAGTTTTGAGACAAAGTGTACAACTCACTGCAAATACATACACTGCCAACAGTACATAAAGTTTATTATGACAGTGGGATAAGAGGTGCTTCAAGAAAAGGGAAATACAGAACACCAAGTATAGCTACAATTAATCTGTCCTGGTTTGAGTTAGAACAGACCAATTCTGTTCAGTGATTTTATTTTTCAGCTTAGTCTCTTCTAACTGTACTTTGTGAAGTTAACAGCATATTTTTTCAGACAGTGGCTGCTTCCAGCGGTGATAACACTCTGCGTTTAGAGTTACCACCAAGGACTGGTAGGCACACCAAGGTCACTGCTAAATCCTGTGGACCATGTTGGGGGATGCAGGAAGCAAAAGGCTGCAACTGTGGGAAGAAGTGGACAGGGCAGGTGACCCTAAACTGACTGAGGAGGTATTCCACCCCAAATACATCATATTCAGTACAAAACTGAGACATCACGAGAGTTGAGCTCTCCTCTCTTCTTCAATGGCCAACATCCGAGGATGGTTCTCTCATTTCTGCTTTCGATCCAAATCAATGTGTTCCTGGATACAGTTCCAGGGTCCAGCTTCTGAACCCAGCTCCCTCAGCCAGAGTCCAGTCTGGGAGTTCTCCCAGGGCCCACTCCAAAACATCAGCGGTGACAGTGATGTAACTGCCCTTGGGGTGGTGGTGTGTGGCTTCGTATATATTTTTATATATATTTCATTAAAGCTGTTTTGGTTTTCTTTTCTAATCTGTAAGTGCCTCTCTCCCTTATTCCCTTTCTCCTACCATTTGGGAAGGTAGAGCGGTTAACAGAGAGTGTCTGTTATAGGTCAGGGGGCAGCCCTGACCTCAAACCGTGACAGATTTAGTGGTGCCCAATGTGGAGCACGACTGCAGTTCTGACAGATTACCCAAACAGTTCAAATTCTGGCTCGCTCAGTTCAGACAATATCACTTTTTTTCCTGAGAGTCTTTAGAAGTTAAAATGAAGCGCTTAAGTTGTTTCTGAGAGTAGTATTGTGTCTGTTTAGAATCTGCTTCAGAGGTCAGTGCTGTCATGTTGCCTTATGTGCTGCATGCCTTGTGTTATTGTTCACCTGTTCTCACTGTTTCCCTGAAAGCTATGCCTTCCACAAGCTGGGTGAAAGCTGCTGCCTTCCTGCGGTGCTTACCACTGATTTGGGCAGCAAATGTGTCTATATACTACTTGCATCATATAGAGGATTCTGTTACCAAGAATACTTTCAGTTTCACCTGGGGAAGTTATACCTCTCTCCACTGTGCTGATCTGACTTCACTAGATTTTGGGATTCCATTACATTTGAGGGTTGTGGATATAGGTATTACAATCAAAATATTGTGCTATTATTATCACTGCAATTTAATTTATTTTTCATTCTCTTTATTAAGTGGTGTCAAACTAAACATCAGTGCAAGCGTATGTGTCAGGCCACCACTTCAACTTGGAGGGTGGCTGCTGCTCTGGCAGTAGGCACTGCAGCTACTTGCACTCTACGAGCCTCCTCAACAAGCACCAGCACCACTTCACCTCTGGCACCGAGCGCTGCAGCTGTTCCAACTCCAACAATGAGCACAGTAGCTGCCTCAACTCTAGCAACAAACACGGCAGCTACACTGACAGCCAGTCACTGTGGCCACTCCCACTCAATCCACACCACTAAAAAGTGTCCCTGTAATGAGAAGTAAACAAAGAAAATGCCCAGTGACAGATCAGAGAGAGGGTGCTCCTCCTGCCAGATCAGGAGGCAGAAGTCAGGCAGAACCAGGTGTGAAGCCTCAGCCCCCTGCAATGGGAAAAACACCTAACAAAAACAGATCGCCCAGTGTTGTCAGATGATTAATGGAGCAGGTCCTTCAATAGTTTGCTGAAAGTCAGATGATTCAAGGGCTATGTCCTTCTCAAGCAAATGTGTCAGGTGGAGGTCATCAGACACAGAGATCACCACCAAACCTTTACCTGTGGAGGAGCTGCAAAATGTGAGAAAGGACTTCAGCTATGGTGAAGGTGAGCCACTCACCACCTGGCTGCTCCAGTGCTGGCACAGCAGGGCCAAGGGCATCTACTTGGACAGCAGAGAGGCCAGGCAGTTGGGAACCCTGGCCAGAGATGGAGGCACTGACCGAGCGCCTGTGAGAAAGAGCAATACTCCCAGCCTCTGGAGGTGACTCCTGTCAGCTGGAAAGCCCAGGTATCCCTTTAAGGACGATACTGAATGCCACTCAAGGAAAAAGGTATTAAGTACCTGAGAAAATTAGCTGCCTGTTAGGTGATTTATGGTGACAGGCAAGTGGCAGACCTTGATGAAATGCTCTGCCAGGCAACCCACGTTGCCGAAGTTTGCGCAGAGTGCATCATCAGTGTATTCTCACACACTGTCAACAATGGTCTGGAGGACAGATGGTATGGCATCAGCTGTGACTGAAGTGGCTAACAGAGTACCACACCATGAAGACAACATCTCTGGTCCCTTACAGGCCCATGCATCAGCTCTGGAGATAATGGATAAGGAAAACAAGAAATCAATTGAAAAACTAATTCAAAACAACAGACAGTAGGGAGAATAGGTCCTATTCTTCCCCTGAACGGGCCCTTATTGAAGCTATTAGAAGACTATCTGCTACAAGACCAGCTAAAGTGGAACAGTAAACATTAGGAGTACCTTGTCCTCTCTCCTGAGTAAATTTGGAAAAAAAAGGAGCAGATAGAATGGAAAACCTACATGTGCCCTACAAGAATAAGTACTCTACTTACAAGGTCGAACAAAGAGAAGAGAATTCCCCCAGAAGGGAGGCTGCTTGGGCCCACTGTAATCCCGTAAACCCTGTGAACTATGGAAACTGAACCGGGTGAACGGTATGAACAGAGTAAACTACACAAACCAGCTGTCAACAGTGGGTACTACCCTCGGATTTAGAGGTGGCCCTGCCTCTAACCAGGTGGAAGAGAGGGACAACAACTTATTGGACCACGTGGATTTGATGGCCTGGCATGTCTGAGCCGCAGTGTGGAGTCCTGGCAGACACTGGTGCACAGGGGCCCCTATTGTCATCGAACCACAGAGGACAGAATCCCAGTACCATTACTGGAGTGACAGGAGGATCTCAAGAACTGACTGCACGGGAGGCCCAACTGAGCCTAACTGGGAATAAGTGGGAAAGGCACCCTGACTGGTCCTGATGCCCTGTGCACCATTAGCATAGCCTTCCTCAAGAAAAAGGTATTACAAGTACCCAAAAGGTTATCAATGGGTCTTTGGCATACCAGCTGTAGAGACTGAGGGCATCAAACAGCTGACTATCGTGCCTGGACCTTCAGAGGAGTCTGCTGCCATGAGGCAGATGCAAGCTGAAGATCAAAAGGTGCCAACTGCTATTAAAACACTGCATTGGCAACACACTCACACTATCCAAGACTCTGTAGTTCCTATCCAGAAGCAGATCAGTCAAACAGAGGGTCAAAGTGTGACTGCCAAAACTCCCTCACTCTTCAACAGCCCTGTATGGCCAGTATGAAAATCTAATGGGGAATGGAGACTTAACTGTGGACTGTAGTGGCCAGAACAAAGTCATGCCAGCAACGAGTGCTGCCGTGCCAGACATTAGAACTCCAGTATGAACTGGAAAACATGCATTCTGCAGAATGTATACTCCTGGTCACAGAAAGATTGTAAAATCTCTCTATGGAGTGACTTGAAAGAAAAAGAATTTTAATTTGGGCCCTAAACACAAACAAGCCTTTGAAAAATAAGATATTGCGCATGCAGTAACCCTTGGACCAGTCTGAACAGGCCACCAAAAATGTGCCACAGCCAGAATAATTGTCCTTCCTGGAGCCTCTGGCAAAAACCACCAGGGGGGACTCAAGATCGACCCCTAGGATTTTGGTATTGAGGATACAAAGGCTTCAAGGCTAAGCCTTCTCATTTCAGAAACAATCCTATTGACAACTGCACCACAGAACATGGTATTGAGTTGATATACCACATTCCCTATCATGCACCAGCCTCTGGAAAAATGCAACAATACAGTGGACTGTTAAGAGCTACTCTGAAAGCAACGGGCAGTGGAACCTTTAAAAACTGGGACAGCATTTAGCACAAGCCACCTGGTTAGTTAATACCAGAGGATCCATCAATCAAGTTGGTCCTGCTCAATCAGACCCTTTGCATCTAGCAAAAGAGGATGAAGTCCCTGTGCTGTATGAAAAGAATTTGTTATTCTCTCTCTTACTGTTTGGGAGGGGAGACAGGTTAACAGGGAGCATCTGTTATAGGTATGGGGTCAGCCCTGACCTCAAACCATGACACTAGCATACCAACAGGTGAACAACATGGAACTCACTGCAGCTGAGGTTGTAAGATCACTCTTAAGGAAACATCCAGTCTGGTTTTACAAGGAATATGACTGTGGTCTTTCAAGCATAAGAACAAATTAGCTAAGAACTTTCCTTCAGGGCAAGTCAAATTCAACCATATTCTTTCTCTGATGCAGTCACTAGTAGACAATGCTCAAATACTATATGAGGTCAGGTGCTCTGGGAGTTTACACCAGCCTGAGTAACCCAAAGTTCTGAAAACTAAAAGCAGCATGCCAGGGTATTACTTAAAGTGCAATTTGCAAACAGGCAAGGTAAGAATAACTAGTTTCTAACCATTCTCTCTGGAGGAAAAATCTCAAGTTTCTTCTAACTGGGATACCCCACTTTTCAAAAGCTTATTTTGAAGGAGTACTTCTAGAGTCTGTAAGCATGAAGAGAGGCTCTAAAGCACCACCAGGTAGAAGGCCAGAAGGAAAAATGAGGGAATATTCCTAATAATGAAAGGAAACACCAACTGACAACCTTGTCTGAATTAACACTACCATAGGTCTGAATTCTGATCTAAAGTGTGGGAAAGGAGCCACGTAGCAAGTGGCAGAAGTGCTGTGGTTCTCTACAGAAGTTAGAAGGGAACTCTCGAAACAGACTGTACTTTAAAACAAGTATGACTAAACAGAGTTTCAAGGGAAAACTTTAAAGGCTTTTTTCCTGGGTTTACTGAAGCAACAGCAGCCAGTAGATTACAGATGACTAGTTACGCATATAGAACACACTTGCTCTTGCAAGGTTTAATTATTCTTCTTTTCAGCCTTCTCCAGGAAAAGTCTGCACCTGCAGACATTAAATAAGAGACGAAACAATTATATGTCATAGCTTCCTCCATTCCAAGAAATGCAAATCTCCAACTTCTTCATATTCCCTTACATCTGTACACCCCTCCTAGAAAGGATATAACTGGAGAAGTCCAGCATTCACATATATCAAGTTCTAGTCCAATGCATTGGAAGTTCTATTAATACCTTTCACTATTTTTTAGTTATTGCTGTAAGTAAATGAGAAAATTTGGATTAACACAAACTATTAAAGCTCCAGTTCTAACCAGGGAGCAACTTACCCTCAACTGAAACAAAACTGCTTACACACTTGGTGCAATCTCACCTTCTTCAGGGTTGATGTGACTAAAGGTCTATTTTGACCTACATTCTAAAACACGTTCAGCAAGTTACATTGATTTTACTCGGTAGCACAATGGACTCTAAACAGTTTTATCAGTCATTGCCCTTGGTGAAGAAACACAACCTAGATGCTTGGGGTTTTGTTATCATTTTTTCCAGTTCCAGGAAATAAAAGAATTCAACAGTTGAGGATCAAACACCAGTACTTTTTTTGCAGAAAGCAGTCTAAAAGGGCACACACATTTGCAAACACTAGGAATAATTTTCAGTATTATTCAAAATTTTGTATAGTAGAAGGCTGATAGGAGGTTGCACTACACAATCTGATGCCTTGCTCCTTAATATGGACCAGAGAGTAATCAATTTATACAGTTATTTATCTGACACATAACCACTTGTCTATTAAATCATTTCTAAATCAGCTGGTCACAATCCTATAAGCAACAAGTCAGGATTACAATAGCAGAGACTACATGCAGTGAACAGACTACCAGACTACCACCTCATCTTACCAGAGCAACACCTGTTTAAGTCAGAATTTAAACAAAAATTAATGAAATGAAGGGAGAGGAATTCTTCAGATATTGTCTGTATACTGCATCCCTTCTACACACACAGCCATTTCTATTTGTAACTAAAGAAAAATTACTTCTCTAAGTAGAGAATTGGCTAAAATATTAACTATGAATTCAGAGTATTCTTCATATACCAATAGCTGTAGATATAATTGAATTTTCAGTTTAAAGCTAAAGAAAAAAACTTCACAAGTTATCTTAAAACCACCGAAAATGGTAAATTTACATATGTGGTGCAGAACAAAAATGTTCTGAGCCTTACTAATGGAAAAAACAGTTACAGTAGCTGACTGTGATATTTCCTGCATATCAGACTACTCTGAGTGATGAGGAGCAGAGGCAACAAATCAGTGTTTCTTTTATTTCACTTATTTCCATATATTGCTTCTTCACTGATATTGAAAGAATCTACACAGAAGTACTTTTCTAGTAATTCCTCCAGTTAATTAGAAGTAAATTCTATAACACTGAAAAAACTTGATGCCTTACAAATCTCTTAAACATAACATACAATTAAGAGTAATTACTACAGCAAGTATGACATTACCTGACCCAGAGCCTGAAGTTGTCATATCATAAATTAAATCCTTTAAAGTAGTTCCTTCTGATATAAAGGGACGATCCAGTGAGGGATCTTCTTCACTTGGCACACGATGATGAATTACAGTACGATTATGACAAAGATACAGAATCAACATGAGTGAAATGCAGACAAAGCAGACAGGTCCAGCAATAACAGCAGCCAGCTCCACAGGTCCTAGATTAGATGCTGGTTTTCCTGGAGTAGGACCTGAAAGTAAAAATAAAAGAAATGGTAAAACTACTTCTTTTGATGCAACTGAATTTATCATATTTGTTAAAATCAATATATTTCTTAATTGATTTTATCCTTTTTAATGATTATTTTGATTCTTGGGAAAGTTTTATGCCCTACTCAGTTTCCATTTAACTTGCATTTAAGTCTTCAAAACTGGCCCAAACATCTCTATCTAGAAAATTACATTTCTTATTCCAAACCTCTTGCAATTTATTCACAGAATCCAGACTGTACTTTAGGTGTTCAAATTCAGCTACAACTTCAAAATTTAAACTTCTATTCTTACAGAATTTTGTTTAAAATAAATTACAGGGGAAAAAAAATGCCCCAAGCCCTTACCTGGTGTTGGAATCGGAAGTTCTATTTTATTGCAGTGGTCTCTGTCACAGCAATGAGGCAAAGTAATGACTCCATCTCTGGAGGAGGGGGCACAAACGAACGGCCGGTCCCTGGGAATCAGATCAATTTCTGCTATGCACATACTGTTGTGTATGACTTTGTCTGCAGTCCGAGTGACTGATGTGAAGCACAGGCCATCTGTCACACACGTGAAGTTGTCCTTTGTACACAGGTGGCAGTAACACTGTAGTGCTGCGTGAAGGAAACACGCGGTTAGTACTGGTACGAGTTCCGAGTTGAGAAACAACCTCAACAACTAAAGAAAAGTTCAAAACACTAGAGGCCTACAGTCCTTCTGGTTACACAAACACAGAACTGCAACACTCAAGGACAATACTGCAAGGCTTTTTACTAGGACAAAGAATTAGGAGATGAGCAGATGAAAAAGTCAAATTTAAGACCGAAGTCATCTCTTTTTAAACAAATACATATTAAAAGAAAAAGAGAAAGAAAATTCCTAGATGTTTCTTTAGGTAAAGAAGTTCTGTTACAGCTCCTCATATTAAGGACCTAGACTTTTTAATAAAACTGTATCCTCTAGAGCATGCAATTCTGCTATTTTCAAAGACAAACCATGCATTTTTTTTCTCAATAACAACAGGTATAGTTTTAGTAAGCGACAAATAGGATGTTGCTGGATACCCAAGATTAATATGTTATACATTACTCAATGGCTTCAATTTTGTGCTAAGGAAAGGGCATACAAAGGCTTAATCCTCTTCAAAAAATAAACCCTGAATGGCTTGAGAACAAACCTTTTCACACATGCAGAATATGGTTCAGACCTGTTATTTATGAAGCCACAGGAAAATACTGCCTTATATTACTCAAGTTCCTTGTTGTATCAGGTCTGGCTGAGCTGGTTTTCCCATAGCAGCCTTCCTGGTGCAGAGCTGTTGTGCTGGGAGTCAGAAGGGTGTTGGTAACACCCATGTTGTGACTGCCACTGAGCAGGGCTCACACAGCACCAAGGCTCTTTCTAACATCCCCCCCAGTGGGATGGTGGGGCAGGAGCTTGGGGGGAACATAACCAGGACAGCTGACTAGAACTGGCCAAAGGGATTTTCCGTACCGTATGACATCAGCTCAACTATAAATCTAGTACAAAGGATGGGGGCTGTGTGTGTGTGGTTATTGCTACACATTCTGGGGCTCTGCTTCCCAGGAAGGGTCCACACACTGCCCGGTGATGGGAAGCAGAGAATAAATCTTTTTTTTTTTTTTTTTTTTTTTTTTTCCCCTCTTTTTCCCACACCAATTTTTGTTT
>NW_008619715.1:0-5335 GCF_000691845.1 Merops nubicus | reverse complement strand
GAATGACAGGCAAATCATAGCCACAATGACCAGGTTTCAGAGAAGATAGTATAAAGTTGTTAGGACCAGCTACAGGAAGATAAACCATGTTTCAGAGTCACCAGCCCACAGATCAGTCAGAAAGAGAGAGCATATGAGATTGCAAAATTATTTTAGTATGAAGACTATAGAGGAATAATAATTAGAAAGCATATGAAATGAGAACTAGCATACAAGAAGGTAAAGCTTCTTAACAGTACTACTTTTCTAAGATCCAAGTTCCCACCCCCAGCTACCTAGGAGAAATAAGGCAAGTCTTATTATTCAGAGTTTAACTATGAGAATATTTCCTTGTTAGTGTGCCTTTGGCAACTTACACTTGAACAAATTATTTTTTAACCCACGAGAACCATAATTTGCTAAAATTATTAATACCATAATATTTCTTTCATCTTTCTAAACAAGGAGGCCTTTATCTCACTTGCTTCATCCGTGACTTTTTTTTCCTATTTAAATAATATTCTTGGCTCATCCTAAGTGTGCATGCATCTGAATGCCTACAGTCAGAGACAGATACTCAGTAAGATATATTTACATTGAGTCACTGTACAGAGGCCAAGATACTTGGAGTGAAAAATTACGTGTGGGTTGACTTTGTTAAGCTCATTAATCTCCCTGATCTGGCCAAATTGTAGAGACGCACCGATACCGCCGTGACCAAATAAAGCGTTTGGGGTCTTACCTTCCTCATTCATTTTGCTCCCACATCTTCTGCTAACAGAACCCAAGGAGTGCAATTTGATGCAAATTAACATATTTAAGTTTGATACCCCTATCTTCTAGTCTCCTGCCAAGATGTAGTGCAGTGTCACACAATTCGGGACAAACAGATTGCTACTTATTCTAGAGCTACTCTCCCCCTCCCTTCAAAGCAAAAACCAGTGCCTGAGCAGCTGAACAGCCAAAGCTTCTAGGAATACAGGTTTTTGGTATTCGCTAGTCGACACAACCCAAAACCCCCACCCTACATTAAAAATACTTCAGCCCAGTTCAACTCTTCACACCTTCCAACTCCAGTGGGCAGAATTTCCATGTTTTACACAAGAGAACTCATTCAGCTCTTCAGTAACAATCCACAGCAGGAGGAGGGACAATGGAACTGGAATATCCTCACCTAGGTCTGGCTCTCACAGTTTCTGTTCTTTTACACACAGATAACTGGACTACATGAACACACTGTAGATGAGGTTTAACATCAGTGGGGTGACCAACCGCAACCAAATCACCTCATTCCTATGACAAATCTTTTCATGTGTATCTCCAGAGGACAACAATGTAGCACTTTTTTCTTTGAGAGCAGTTACAGATTTTTGCTTTATCTCTAAGTAATCCATGTTCTTCTGAGAGAAGCGTTATAGCCATTTTAAAAACCTCACAAACTAGTCAGGTCTCCAAGTTCACTTAAATGAATACATGAATTTCTAGAATGGGCTGATAACAGTATGTGATGAGAGAATAACAACTCTGATACCAGCTGATCTTCCATAGCCAGCAACACCTTTCAGGTATGACACATTTCAACACACTTGGAAAACACCCTTCAACTCTACTAACTACCACAAGAAGCTCCTTCAAACTCATAGAGGAGGAAAAAAGTTCCCACCCAAGTCTTAATCTGTGTTTGCCGTGGCAAACAATTTTTTTTGGATAGTACCACCAGCATGAAGCTCCAGTACCAACTAATGAAAGGCAATGTCTAAGTGACACAAGGCTTGGGTAATTAAAGTACAGACAGATGAATTAATGTGCTGGAAGTTATACAGACAACCAGTGACAACGGAAATTGGGTCACCATAGTAATTTAGTGCCTTCTCAACTGCATTTCCTCACTGCACCATGCCCATTCTACACAATCATTCCTGCTTTATGCAGATGACAACACAGCTATGAAAGGGAGCGTGTGTGCATTATGACACACACCATCTTATAAATCTTATCAACAGCATACTTCTCACATCTCAGTCTGACTTAACAACAGATTAACCTTTTATGTTGAATACAATTACCTGGGTAATTCCTCAGGTTCAGACTCATTTTTACAGTTTTGTATTCCCTTTAAAAATCTCTCTTCCATGGGTGTTGCAGCCTGGAAGGCCAACAGTGAGCATAAAGCAAGCGGGCAACATAAATCAGATACTGAGAATATACAGCTTGAGAAGACTTAGAATAAGCTGGTTCCCCAGAGCTCAGATAGTAATACTATACACAGAACAAGAAATTAAGTACACTCTAGCCACTTCACTTTTAGAAGTCTGTACCATTAGGCACCTATCAGTCTTTTTTGTATCTGTTTTTCTGAAGAATAAAATTGCACAAAGTCTTTTACTTTTAGGATTGCATAAAAGCCTATGAACCACTATACACTATTTGCTAACACCCCGCAGAACGACTGCACGCTGACAATTGAGCACAGAATGCTACCTTCAGTCAAGGAAATTTTGGTTGGAAATCCTATGTTGAAATACTGTCTTTCAAAGGATGCTACCTAAGGGTGTTATGGCAGTTAAAACTTGTGAGGCACTCTAAAAAAACCCCAAACTCACATCTCATTATGAGTAACTAACAATTGGGCATTATTAATACTATTATTTATTTAATCATACATATTTGCTTTAGAAATTTAAAAAAGACAACTAGCCTCAGGTTCTAAACAGCAGCATTATGCTGAATAAGACACTCCAGATCCTCTTCCTGTGACATTACAACCATTCTCCCATGGAACATATAGTTTCTGAAAGAAAAATTTCACCAGGACAGAACTCTCAGTTCCACAGGAGTTTCAAGGATAAAGGAGAGAGGCTATGTAGTGTTTACTGGTAGTTTTTCCCTTTCCAGTAAAGTTTGCCATAAGCAAAAAAGCATAATACAGAAAACTGCTGGCAGCTTCCTTTTCTCTTATCCAGACAACATTCAAACATTACACTTGACTCATCTCTGAACTCTTCTAGCTCAAGATACAAAAATATTCAGTTCTTACATTGCCTGGAGCATGGGTACATTTTAACCATGATACTTCACCATTTTCCCTAACTCGTTCTTCTCACAAAAGGCACTTAAATTTAACTGTTGATATCCAGTACTGTTACTTTACAAGTTTTTAGGACAACTTCCACATACATCTCATCCACCGTCATTATGCAGAACTTCCACTGGAAAAAAAAGTGTTTTGGCAAACAAAGCAATGCACTCAAGAAAACAGACAAACTAGTTTGTTAAGACACTACCACCAACTTACAAGTAATGATAAAGCTTTGTGAAAAATCCTAGCTTCAAAAAATAAACATATTCTCTGTACTGAAGGTGTCAAATAATGCTAATGAGGTTTTTGCATCTCATCCATAAAGTTACTCACAGCTATGTTCATGCCTCTTAGAGCCAGATACATTAAAAATTTGTTTCTGGTGTCCTCCATATAAGAGCACACTTGAGAAAAACAAACTAAAGTTAAAAATAAAAGCCTAGGTCATAATTTTACCAACACTATGAAAAGAAAAAATAAAGATCTCCTTCGCTTATACTTTTAAATTCATTTCCCTATACAAATCAGATTCCCATCTTTATTTCCAATTAGGAGAAATTATGTGAATGCAAGTTTCCAAGAGATGACTCCTCAGAATTCTGGAGAAACCAAGGACTATGTCTCATAGTTTAAAAAAAAAAAACAAAAACAAAAAAAAAACCCAGCTAAATTTCAGACACCGTCTTACACATTAAAGCTGTTCTACTGTTCAGCTAGCTGCTGTGATTCATTACGTGCCTGATCTCCATATAAACTGTATCACAAGAGGATTCATTCATGCAGTAACACTAGTTTACTGCAGAACAGCAGCATCAGAAGCTATCAGAAAATGCCCAACTTTTGTCAAACTATGATAATACTACTAACAGCAGCCAAATCATACCTTGTACTTCTTTGTCAACTTAAAACTACAGTGTTCAGACAAATTAACCCCTTTACTATTACCAGGGCCTGCCTAAAAGCTGTGCATCGAGAACCCTGGATCCCCACCATTTGCTTGTATAAGGCAGACTTCTCTTTTTATTAAACAAAAGGTAAGCACACCACCACTTCTATCCTCAGACCTTTCTATGGAAGTCTATTACCTTGTTTTCACACAAAGCTTTTAGACCCCAATTTCATGACCAAGACTAAGTGAAAACTGTTGATCGATCAGACACATTAAAAGGTTCAAAGCTGAAATCAAGGTAAAATTTTCTTCATCTAAATTGGATGTGTTATGTAAGAAAGTCTTAACTTGAAAGCCTGCTGCACCTTTTCAAGAACACAATAGCCGTACATAATTTAAGCCTATTTCACTGTTTCCACATCAAAGAATTGTCCGTATCCTATTGAAGACGGAGAATAACACAGAATTTTAGTAGAGTAAGTTCTGTTTTCTTTAACTAATATTTTCCTTTACAGAACAAGTCCCATCTTAGATTCGATTATGAACAGTATGGGAAAAATCCAGCTCAAGGGATGTCTTAAAGCTGTACCTGAAGAAGAAAGTTGTGATGCTTCTTCACTTCCTCTTTAAAATCCAAAGCAATATACAGTCCTCCTACAGAAGGATTTAGGAAGTGGACCGATTACAGAATGCAGAGTTTGTGTATCTGTCAGCATCACAGAACTTACTAGAGGTGAAACTGAAACCTAAACCGATTAGAGTAGGGTGCCTATAACATCTGTACCCCAATAGGACACTTGGCCCAAACGGCTAACCAAAGCACAAAATAAGCTTTTTATTTTTATAGAAAGGATGCATTTCTTGTATTTCTGAGTGCTGTTAAGAGCTCCTGTTTTGCACATTAGCTCTGGAACATCTCAACTCTGATACCCAATCTCTCTTACAGGAGAGCATAGGTACAGAAGGCTAGAGCAACAAAACCGTTTTACCGTACAGTATTCACCCGAGACATTATTTCCGTACGGTTTCATCCTCACAGTGCATCCAGGTTAGGCGTCTGACTGAGATCGCCTACCTAAAACACCACGACACCAGCTCTCAGAACCACGGCTGCCAGCACACCACACCGCGGCGTGTAACGGAGCTAGAGCACCTGACGTGGGAGTTCAGGAAGCCTTTTACCTTCACTACGCGGAACATTCAACACGTATCCGCACCAGTCGACGCCGCTCGCCTCTGCTCCCCCGCGGCACTATCTGTAAGCGCTCTGCAGCGCGCCGGAGGGAGCCGGCAAGGCACGGTGGCTTTTCCCCAGCCCGTGCAGAAACCGGCGCACCCTCCCCGGGGGTTAGTGCTGGCGGGGGGCTCTGCCCGCAGGGAGGGAGGGC
>NW_008619714.1:0-7390 GCF_000691845.1 Merops nubicus | reverse complement strand
GGGGCTTGCGTGAACCTGTGCGCGGCTGCCGTGCCCTCTGCGGCCCCTCGACGCCCTGGTTACCCGCGGGGCTCGGCCTCTGGTGAAAATCACCACAGAGGGGCAGCGGCTCTAGCATCGCCTCGCCCTTCATGGTGCACGGCTGAAAGGACTGGTGGCATCTCAGAGGGGAGGGCCTGAACACCCTCCTCTCTGCTAGATGGGCAAGGAGGGTCTCTTGTCCAGCAAGAGCAGCTTAGGCTGAGCTGAGATCCACAGGTCCTCTTCATCCTTCTTCTTCTTCTTTTTCTTCTTGTTCCGCTCAGCCTGCAGCTGCCCATTGCTGCTGGGGCCACCTTTCTTCCTTCTTTCTCTCCTCCGGCTGCAGAAGCAGCAGTGGCAGCAGATGAAAATGAACGCAATGAGGACGACAAAGGGCAGAGCCATCAGCACGGCCAGGCACACGGTGTTGAAGATGCCTTCCTCATGCTTGGTACGGATGAGCTCCAAGATGGAATTAAAGAAAGAGCTGATCTTCTGCTCCATGTCAGCTCCTGGGCAGGCTGCCTATGCTGCTCACTCTGCTCCTAGAGATAAATTCAGCTCCTGAAGGCAGCTAGTGGGCTCCCCAAGTGTCCTCGGACAGTGTCTGCAGAGACAGGAACCACATGGATCAGATGCCTGCTCCATCAGCAATTTCTTTTCCATGGAGCTATTAGCACAGATAAAGCCTCAGCATGGTGAGAGGTCTGCTGCCTTGGAGGGGTCTGGGGTCATGGGGACCATGGCATACTTCCAGCCATGTCCTTTTGCGTGTCCCTATCCGAGAAAGACAGACTCCCAACCTCTCCTGGGGTTCATTCTCAGCAGCGGGGATGGACGAGGAGTGTTTTGGGTGTCCCTGCTTGCCTTGGCATCTGGCCACATACAAATCCTACCCCTTTGGATATATATCTCAGTCCTTGCTTGGCAGCCACAGCATGGAGCTCTTGTGAGGCCTTTGTAGGGCTTATTTCTTAGCAGGGAAAATAATGTTTGCAGGAAGAGCTTTTCTGTCTAGGAAAGGACTTAGACTCACAGAATGGTTTGTATTGGAAAGGACCTTGGGCCAGTGTTTCATCACCCACAGTGTAAAAAATTTCTTCCTTCTGTCTAGTCTATACCTCCCCTCTTTCAGTTGAAAAGCATTACCCCTTGTCCTGTCTCAACAGGCCCTGCTAAAGAGACTGTCCCTATCTGTCTCACAGGCCCCTTCATGTACTGAAAGGCTGCAATAAGGTCCCCCCAAAACCTTCTCTTCTCCAGGCTGAACAACCCCAGCTCTCTCAGCCTGGCCTTACAGCAGAAGTGTTCCAGCCCTTGGATCATTTTTGTGGTCTCCTCTGGCCCTACTCCAACAGGTCCAGGTCCTTCTTGTGCTGAGGATTCCAGAGCTGGACACAGCACTGCAGGTGGGGTCTCCTGCAAGGGACCACTGGGGAGAGTGGTACTCCTACCATTGGAGCCAGGAGTCAACTTGTCACAGGTCTCTCCTTACCCTGACCCAGCCTGGGATGGGCCGTCTGGTTTGGACAGACTATTTCTTTTGGCCCATGGCCCATTGCCCTGCGTCTGGGCAGCGCAGAGGTGAGGTCTGTCTGTCCCAAGCACAGCACTGGGGTCTGGTCCTGCTCCTCCAGCCCCCAGGGCACTGCCAGCAGGTTTGGGGTGGGGGCTGTGGTTAAACCACCTGGATTTTTGATGGGCACTATAGCCAGTGGGACTCACAGGAGGTGATCAGGAGGGTGGGCCCCAGGAATCCGCACCCTTCGCTTGGGGCTGGCTGCAAAGGCAGCAGGGAGGACAAGGGTTGGCTGGGGATGGAGAAGCTGCCGCTGTGCCTCACCTGGGAATTGCTCCAAGGGTTTGGGTAGGGCTGAGGAGCATTTCTGCGGCCTGACGTAAGGTTTTCCTCTCCCTCAGGGAGGGAGAGGTGCTGCTGAGTATCTGGGCTCCCAGGGAGCTCTCCTCAGAGGCAGGGACCTGCTACCTCTGCTCACCACTTTCCTCCTCTCCTGGGGCTAGGCAAAGCTCCCCTGGGTTTTGGGTAGGGTGGGGGGCTTTGTGCCTTGAGTTTGCAGTTCTGCTTCAACACAGGAGTCACTAACTTATGGGTTGTACAGATGAAGAGCTGGCAAGGGCAATATCAGACTCTAATACCACATTTCACCTCACTCAGCATATTACATCGATGCCTTTGCCAGCCTGTGGGATTCAAACCTGGCAGCCTCTTGAGGGAAATGCCAAAATACCCATGCACACAGGAGAGGAAACTGAGGCATAGTTTCCAACTGTGAGGCACAGCCAACACTTCCACCGAACAAAAACTTGAGAGGTACAGCCTGAACTCCAAAGGTGTCCTGGAGGGGTTGCTCCACTTGTCCCCTGTGCCCACCAACTCCTGGGCTCTCCCTTTGGCAGCTCTCTAGGGAGGAACGGGAAGGGGACCCAGGCTGATCTCAGATAAAGCCTCCTTGTCTATAGTGCTACGGTTCCTTGGTTTGGATCACCTTTATTGCTGTGGTGGCACCTGCTCAGGGATGCTCTCTTGTCCTGAGCGTTTTGGGCTGCTCCAGTTCACCCAGCTGCCACCACCGCGCATCCTCCCACCTTCCTTTGCAATTACACCCAAACTCCTGATGGACAGCAAAGCGACCAGTCTCCCCTGAAAATGAAACCGCCAGTCCCACCCTACCCTAACCATGTCCCTCATGCTGCTGCTGAGGTAGGAGCTGATGAGCAGTTCCCAAAAAAGGCAGCTCCCAAGGGAAAACCTGCCTTCGGAAACACTGTCCTGGGACCTACAAAGCTGTATGGGGTCTTGTTTCACCAGCCACCAGCCACTGCTGGCTTTGGGACCTTACTGCCAGGCCCCCAAGAGCTGAATCCTTCAGCATAGGTGCTGAGCTCTCAATCTGGGACTTCACAAGTGTTTATCCTCTCTGCCCCTCACAGAAACAGACTGACTGCTGCAAATGTATTGTTTTGACCCGCACAATAGCGTAGCTGAGCTGGCCCCAGCTAGCTGGGGGGTTCCCTTTTGAATAGAGGTATGGGAAATGTAATGAAAAATCAGTGTATGAATTTCTGTGCATCCCTTTCTGAAAAAAACTCTCATTTGAGATTTAGCAAATGAAACACAGCCTGTGGGCTTTGGCTTAAATGAAGATGTTTGTAGCTAATGTTTTATTGCTTGATTTTTATCCAGTCTGCTGCATCTTCCAGTTTCTGCTTTCTAGAAGGAGAATTTAAAAAAATACAGTGGGTTTTTTGGAGGTAGACAAGCACGATGGTGTGGATCACAGAATCACAGAACAGTTTATGGTTTGGAAGGGATGGTTTGGAAGGGACCTTTCAAGGTCATTGAGCCCAACCTCTCTGCAGTGAGCAGGGACATCTGTAACTAGGGCAGGTTGTCAGAGCTCTATCCAGCCTCACCTGGAATGTTTCCAGGGACAGGGTATTTACCACCTCTGGGCAACTGGGGCCAGGGTTTCACCACCCTTACTACAAAAAATTTCTCTCTTCTTTTTAGTCTAAATCCCCCCCTCTTTCAGTTTAAAACCATCACCCCTTGTCCTGTTGCAACAGGCCTTGGTAAAAACACTGTCCCCATCTTTCTTACAGGCCCCCTTCAAGTACTGAAAGGCTGCAATAAGGTTTCCCTGGAGCTTTCTCTTCTGCAGGCTGAACCACTCCAACTCTCTCAGCCTGTCCTCACACAACAGCGGTTCCTGAATACTGTAGTGGCCTCCCCTGGCCCCTCTCCAACAGGTCCCTGCCTCTCCTGTGCCGGGGACTCCAGAGCTGGACCCAGCACTGCATGGGGGTCTCACCAGAGCAGAGGAGCAGAATCCCCTCTCTAGACCTGCTGGCTATGCTGCTGGTGATGCAGTCTGGGTGTGCACCCATGCGTAAGGCATGGTGCTGTGAGAGGCAGAAGAGCCTTTTCCACCCCACCTCTGCTGTCAAGCCTCTTCCCAGCCCTGGGAAACCACCTGCTCCCTGAATTGCCTCACTCCCCTGCCCAGCAGAGGACAGCGATATCACCATCATCCCAACCTGAGATGTCTTGAGCTACCAGCAAGGGCCTGGAGACCAAAATCCCATCCATCCTCTTCCTACTCCCTGCCTGGAGTAGTCTTCCTGCTCACTGCCAGTGAGTGTTACAGATCTGCTTTTGCTTGCAGGAGAGATAAGCTCAGGCTGTCGGGGTGCTGCCCACAGGCATGACAAGCAAAGGGAGGAAGTGGTGAGACTCACTGCTTAAAAATTCTCCCTGTCCCAACCTTCATCCTCACCGAGGCCTTTTTTTAAGCCAGCTGTAGTAAAGGTTAAACTACAACACAAATAAACAGAGCAGCTGTTCCTCAGCTTGAATCATCTGTCTGATGCAGGTTTGCCATTTATCCATAAATATCCTGACAGCTCATTATCCAGGCAGGAACACTGGATGCCTATGATACACTTCACTCCAAAAAAGAAGTAAAAAAAAAATAAAAATAATAAAAAAAAAAACAAAACCCAAGCCCAAAACAACAACCGCCTTAATTTCAGACAAAACAGGATGTACAATTTTATTCCTGTGCTGAGCTGCTTTATATTTATTGCCTCTCAACTTCTAAGGAGGGAAGGAGGGCTGGAACTTCCTTTTAAACTTGTAATTAATTGTTTGCGGAGAAAAAAAAAAAAAAAGAGAAAAGTTAAAAGCAGAACCCTTTGAAAAGTTTCCACTTTAAACTGGGACTGAATGCGCTGCAGAAGCCTTCACTGCTTGTTCCTGGGAAGTGCCCAGCCCTGGGCAGGCCCAGTGTAGCAGGGATGTGCCCGAGCGTCCCTTGCAAGGGGAAGGCAGAGATACCTGCCACCAACCACCCTGAGCACACAGCCCCAAAATCCCGGGGCCACCTCCCAGCATGGCTACATGGCCATGCAGCTGGTTTTCAAATGCCTTTTCTGCTCAGTGCGTGCATCGCCTTTTGTTTTGTAGATGAAGGGATGTCTGTGCACTGTATAAAGGGGTTCTTCAGTTTAATATAAAAAAATAAATAAAAGGGGAAGGGAAAGTAGAAAAACTGGTGCTTTTTGAGCCATTAACTCCAAGGGCAGAAGGGTTACCCAAGGCCACCCATCACCAGCCGAAAGCCCATGTGCACAGCAAGGAGCTGTGCTGAGGGAAAATCCAGCCTGCTGCTCAATTTGGTGCCACAGCAACATCTCCCCTTAGAGTGGGGATGGACGGGGAGACGTGCCAGCGACCACTGTGGGTGTGAACCCAGTGTTTGTGGAGCTGCTCCTGGGACATCGGCTGGCCTTTTGGGCCAAGGTACAGGACCAAAAAATAGGGCCAGGAAGGCACTAGAAGGCAGGGCAGTGTTTTAGGGAGGGCTGCTAAACGCCCTGCTAAATGAGCTCTTTGTTCTTCTGTACCAGTGCTGGCAGCAAGTCAGGGGAAAGCTGACATGGTAACTCGCTCGGAAATCCTGCGGCCAGGGATGGACGGCAGTTCTGCGGGGCTTGTGTAAGTTTTAATTGAAGTTGGGCGTCTAATGTGAGGTTCTTTAATCCACATTGGCTCTGAAGGAGCCGGTGTTTTCAAGGGTGGGGAGCATCTGCCACTCCTCTGGAGTTACGGGCGGCTGTGGATGGAAAATGAGCTCCTTTTGAGAGCCAGCTTGGGATGGCATCGCAAGCCATCAGCCTGCACAGCTTGCCTGGCTCAGCTGGAGGGGTGAAGGCTGCCAGCCTGAGCATGGAGAAATCAAAACAGAGGGGTTGCCTTGGCAATGCTGGCTTGCCCACATCCTGTGCACTGCAGAGCAACCACAGCGGCTGGGGATGGAGGCAGAGTTTGCAAAGCAGTTGCAGTTCACTGGAAGCAGGGGGCAAAGGGCTGGAAGCTGCTATGCAGGGTCACCATGGCAGAGGGGAGAGAGCTGGGGATGTTTTAGGACATGATTTTGCAAGTTAAGGCCTGTAGGCTCAGCTCTCACCAGGCTCATACATCTGTGTGAAGTTCCCAACCTACTCCTCTCAGCTGATACACAGCTTGGCTCAGGCGGGAGCAGGGCCACCTGAAGCTGCTTCTTGCATCCATTTTGAGAGCAGAGGAAGCTCTCAACAACAAAGGACAACCCACCTACAGCCTATGGCCTGTGGGGTTTGGCCCCCAGTACTTCTAGGTTATTTGAACACCCTCACACTTGACATCCAGCTGCAGCTCAGGATGTCCAGAGGTGACATGAAAGTGTCTGACCTGCAGCCACCCCCATTTCCTTAACACAGATATCTGAGACCTCACTTCACACAGTTGATGCTACGTGGTGCAAAGCAGGAACCACAACACTGAACTCAGTGATTTCCTGCTGTTACTGGCTTTATGCCAGCTTTGTACCCACCTTCCACTAGCTGTGATAACTACGGGTCAAGCAAGGAGAAGGTAACTTCTCTGTCAGAGCCTGCGAGCTCAGCGAAACACGCCACAGAGACACAGCTATGCATGCACTCGAGTGACAACGATTTTCCCACTTGCACCTGCAGACTTAAAGGAAAACTGGATGAAACCCAACACTGAGTGTGAGCAGTTTCCTTAGCTGGGATTGCACGTTACTGTTTTGGAAATGGTGAATAATAAGAGTTTTGCCGCCGGTCTCCTAGAACTCTCAGCAGGCTCCAGAGACCTTCCTCAAATGTTAAAAAACAAACACCAAAAGCCACCAACCAGCAAACAAAACCAACTGAAACTTCATCTTATTCCCACCGCCGTCAAACCTTGCAGACAGAAGTGGCATGTAGATGCTTTCATCCCCTGAAGGGAGCGATTTGGAAAACTACTGATACGAATGTTGGATAACAGGGTTAAAGTGAAACTATTTTGCAAGCTGCTGCCTGGAGCCCGCTCTGCGATCGTCATCTGCACACGTGGGGCTGCCATCGGCCCCGGGATCGGGGCAACTCATGGCCAAAAGACCACTTTTGCCTTCGGAAAGGCACTGCTGTCCTCCCTGACAGCGCCAGGAGCTCCCCTGAACAGGTCGGTCCCCTCTAAACCGCGGCAGAGGCACCGCTGCCTCCCGGGCTCACAGGCAGCCCCCACCCGCGGCCCTCCCCCGGGTGGGTCACTGACAGTTTTGGTCCCTGGGGTGGATCACGGACGTTTCTGGTTACGGCAGGTTCAAGCGGCCGCAGATCCACCTGGGTCAGCCCTGCAGCTCTTCAGGGGACAAGTTAGAGCAAAACTTGTTGCCGCAGCCTTACACTCTAGCTTTCGGCCCTTGAAACCCCATGGCTGGGCAGGCCAGGCCACCTTCTGACAGCTGTCCCCCTCTTTCTGCACCGCCATCTCAAGTGCCACTGTCCCCAGCCGGGGACA
>NW_008619713.1:0-20389 GCF_000691845.1 Merops nubicus | reverse complement strand
GTTTGTTTTGGAGGCCAACCCACAAGTTCAAAAGGCTCAACCGCTGGCCCTGGTGTCTTTAAGCAGCAGACTGAGCCAACGCTGGATTAATTACATGATGCCATGATTGAAAGTGTTGCTAGGTTACAGCAGCAGGTCCCTAAGCCCATCCTACTGCGGGGTTTCCCCAGAATCACTCCTTCCCCACCTTGGGGGCACCCCAGGGAAGGACTTGGGCCTCTCCTCAGCCTCTCCACGGGCACAGGAGGTTGTGCTGCCTGCCCTCCCTCAGCTCTGCCCGTCCTGCCCCACGGGTACCCCCAGGTCAGGCCTCCCCCAGCAGCACCCCGCCCTTCCCACGCTCGCTGTGAGTCCCACCAACACCCGAGAGCCTCCATCAGCCCTTCATGTGTGCTGCTGGAGGGAAGGAACCAAATTCCCACTGCAGGCTTTGGCAAGCCAGGGAAAAACTTCTGACCCTAGTGGAGCAGCAGGGAGCGGGAGAGGCGGAACCCCTCAGAGGGCAGGATGGTGGCACTGCCTCCACGTGGCCCTTGTCACAGACCACGAGGAATGATGAAGAGCTGGCACCCTGGTGAGCCAGCTGCAGGTCCCCAGCGGGACTCGGCCGTGCCAAGGGCAGTCCCAGCAGATGGACTGGAACCATTACACACCAGCCCTGGTGGGACCTCACCTGGACTGGCAGGGCCACAGGGAGAGGAGCTCAAAGGGGAGCCCAGGGCACCCAGCACAGTAGGCACAGCCTGTCTGGCAGAGCGAGGGCAGAGCAGGGCCATGAGCCCCAGCCACACACGTCTGGGAGCGGGGAGCAGGGCTGGCAAAGGGACAAAAACCCCACAAACTGGCCAGGAATAGATCTGCATGGTGATGATCAGCCAGCTCCAGAGCCTCCAGACAGATTGATGGACAGCTTCCCGCAGGGATGCCAGGAACTGAGCTGGTTTGGGGGTGGTGGGAGCTGCTCAGTCTGTCCTTGTGCTGCTTTGCTACCTGGTATTTTGATAAGGGGGTGCTGGAAGCCACAGGGTGGTTAGCGTGGTCCTTTGGGCACAGGCTGTGCCATGCAGGGCCTGGTAGCAGTGCTAAGCAGCTTGAGTCTCCTGCAGGGACAAGTTTTGTGGCACAGATTAACGTGACCAAGAGCTTTAGCAAGCAGGGACGGCTGCTTGTGCCAAGGAGACTTGGGCCATCAGGAGAAAGGTGCTGTGAACGTGCTGCCTTTGCACAGGAGTCCTCAGGGAGGGGATGTACAAGCAGGGAGGAGCTGAGAGCTCCCGGGTGGGTGCAGGTGAGCTGGAGGGTCTTGCTCAAATCCACTCCCAGGCGGGGAGCTCCAGGGCTGCAGCACAGCAGCCATGCTGTGGAGCCTGCTGAGACCACGGGGTCAGGCTGCTCTCGGAGCGTTTCACCACTGTCCTGCTGCAGCAGCTGCATCAAGGCCCATGCCAGGAGCTGCCAGGAGTGCCAGGAGCTGCCAGCATTGTGCCCCATCGTCCCAGCCCAGGGCCAGTACAGCAAGGAGCACTCCCCAAAGCGACACGGGGCGCCCAGCTCCCCTCCAGGGCTGGGGTTACAGCACAGCCCTGGCTGTCCCCCCCAGGCAGTGCCCAAAGCAGACAGCCAGGCTCCTGCAGACTGCTCCCCTACCCTGGGGGGCTGCCAGCCCAGCCTGGCACTGGAGGGAGCTATGGCTGCTCCTCAGGCAGCTCCCACTGCCCCCTGCAGAGGCCTGGGCAGCAGCCCAGCGACCCGCACACAGCGGGTGGGTACAGGGGACATCGGGGTCCCCACTGGTGACACCAGGAACACTCGGCCTCAGGCTGGCACAGTGGAAGCCCAGAGGCAATGGCAGCGTGGCCAGGGGCCCGGCAGCTCTCACGGAGAGGCAGGGAGCAGGCAGGGAGCAGGCAGGGAGCAGGCAGGGAGCAGGCAGTGCAGCTTTCAGTGCCTCTGGCTGCAGCCCCAAGGACAGGGCTCCTCCTGCTGCCCTTGGGAACCAAGCCCAGCTGGCAGCCACAAACGCAGGGATAAATCTGCACCTCTCCCTCCTGCTGCTCTGAACCAAGTGAGACCTTGTACAGCGTGCAGCTCTGGCCAGCATGCACTGCAAGGAACTGCAGCTCCTCAGCCTCAAGCTCTTAGTTTTTTCTTTTTGGATGACTGATAAACCCAAAAGCAAATACACTGGTACCTCCAGAGATGCTGAAAGGAACTATTTATATCAACCTGATCCTGCAGAAGCTTCCCCATAATGACAGGCACGTACACATACTTTTTATATTTAGCTTGCTCAACAGACTGGGCATGGGAGAGCCCAGCTCAGCCAAGGCCTGTTTCCCTCTCCCTTCCCTCACACTTGCTGGCACTGGAATACACCTCATGCTGTAGCCCTAACCTGTTCAGCATTCCCTGAAAATGGGAGAAGTCTAAGGCTAAAAACTGCCTTTTTGCTGCTGTTCCCACTTCACCCTCAGGGTGGGATTTCTCTGGCCTTGCTGCCAGAGCCAGACCATGCTGCACACCCTCCTGGGGCTGTAGTGTAAGTAAAGAGAGCTCCCACATCTGCTCGTCTCTTAGTGGAGTACTGTGGAACAGAATGACTCATCTCTGCTGGTTTCTGTCTCAGCTCCTCGTGCTGACAGGGAACAGGAGGCACAGGGAGTGTAAAGGCTCCTACGGTGGCCAAATCTGGCCCAGGTGAAAGCCAAAGCAATGCCAGCACCAGTGCTTCCAGGGGACCTGCTGCCTGTACAGCCTTCTGCTAACCCAGAGCTGTGTCTGCAGGGAAGCAGAGCTGAACACAGCCACCACCTCCCTTGTGCTGCCTGAAACAACAGCTCTCTCAGGACGGGCTTCAGCCTGGGGGGAAGAACTCAGGGGTTTTACATTCTGCATTTTGTTCTGCTGCTGATTTTTAGTTGAGCGCCCTGCCCCGGGCCGTGTCAGAGGGGAGGAGCAGGGGGCAGGGCAGGGGCTGCCCCTCTGGGGAGCAGTCCTGGTGGGACCCACGGCGCCCGAGCCAAGAAGAGATCTGGAGGCAGTTGTACAACAGAGCTTTATAGTCAGAATGGATTGTACCAGGTTTTTCTGTTTCGATGCAAAATGGAACATGACCCAAAATCTTCACAGAAAGCAAGCGCTTCCAGGGACGCCGGCGGGGGGGCTCCAAGCCCTGCCTGCCCCTTCCACTCACAGCTCTGGCTGCCTTCTCCTCCCCAGCTGTGCCAGCTCTGAGCTGGCCCCTGCAGCTGTCCCACGGCGTCAGGGGAAGTGCAGCAATGCTCAGAGGAGGCAAATGCTGGCGGCGAAGGGACCTGAACAACGTGCTGCTCACACAGCACACCCCCCCGGGCTGGTTTCTAGGGTTACAAGTGCATGTTGGGGGCTGAGGGAAAGAAAACCCAAAACTGGGCAGGTAACTGCCTGATGGTCAAGCCAACCCTGGAAAAGGTGACGATCAAAAGAACACCTTGTTTTATAGGGATTCAGAAGGAAACCCCACTTGGGCTTCCAGGGTTGACGTATTACAACAAAAAGGGGAGGGGGAGAACAAACACAAACCTCAAATCAACCTGCAAGCAACAGGGTAACGTAATGCATAGAACCTGGAGGGAGCTTTGCTGTCCGTGCTGTGAAAGGGCCACCAGAACCAAACCAGAAGGGGTTACAGAGAACTCACAAGGTCCATCAAAGAGAGGGGCTGCTCAGCAAGACCCAGGGCTGGCCTGTAGCACCCATCCAACGACAACTGATGCTGCCGAGCAGGTACCAATCCACGGGCTGGAGTTCAAAGCAAAAACCAAAAAGCTTCCCAGGCTGGAGGGGCAGGAGGAGGCTCTCCCCTCAGGCAGGGACAGGCAGCACACCAGCTGCAGGGGGGGTGCTGCAGGATGGAGAGGAGCTGGCCCAGGAAGGACGCTGTCTGAGCTACAGGGGTTGTCCCTCTTAGCACAGAGAGGCAGCCGGGGTTTTACAGCGTGACTGTAAAATGCCTGAGAAGCAAATGCCTTGCCATGCTAACACTCCCCTGGAGACAGCTCTGAATCTCTGGGTATCTTCATTTCCACGGGAGAGTCACGTCCCTGAGAGGTACGGAAGGGAGGGGGTTCTAGTATATGCAAATTCAAGGGTGGGAAATGCAGAAAAGCATGGATTTTTCTCTCTCTTTTTCAGCTTTGCACTTTGCATTGTTTTCCCAAACTGCATAGCAGCTTACATGTAGTGTCTGAGACACTGGGGCCACGGAAATCAATGGGGCTTCATGAATTCCAACAGCAGCACCAGTGAGTGCTAATTAAGCTGCTGTGCAGAAAGGTCCCGTCCAAAGGACTCCAAAATCACACACACTCTCTCTCACTTTGGCCCTGTGGCTGCTGTTTTAGAGAGCTGCACCATAGCATGATCTGCTCGCTTTAAAGCTCATCAACTGCTGGGTGGAGCAATGGCCAAGACCACCTTTCTCATTAAAAAAATAGGAAGGATAAAAAGTTAAAGACTCGAGACAGGCGAGCACGATGCGTTCATGCGGCATGTTTTGTTGCACTCCTCTTGACAAGACAGGAATTTCAGGGGTGCAGGAGTGGAATATTGCAGGGGTGGAGCAGGGGCAGGTCCCCTTCACCTCCCACACCCTGCCAGCTGCCCCACTGGGCATCTCTGGAAGGAGAAAAAACGACAGCCTGGAAGCAGGCCTGCGAACCGTGCCCTGAAGCTTCCCCTTACTCAAGCACATCTCAGCTGGGTTTTCCTGGGGTAACAAACACACCAGAACAGCACAGGATGTAAAGCTTTTGTTTTGCCAGCTCTGTTTGGAGAGAGCGTTCGGCAAAGGGCCAAAGCTTTACATGCCTGCACCTGTCCTGGTGTGACTGCTCAGAAAAGATGGAGGCAGCCAAGCCGAGGAGTCTGCAGCGTGTGCAGGCCACCAGCTACAGCTCCTCATAGTCCCCACCTCCTCCTGGCTTGCTCACACTGGCTCCTCCTCCTCCAAGAAAAGCCTCAAGTTCATCTATCTCACTGTTTTTCTCCTTGCTCTTCTTCTTCTTTTTCTTTTTCTCTTTCTCCTCTTTGCTTTCCTCCTTCTCTTTGCTCTTCTTGTGTTTGCTCTTCTTCTTCACAGACTTCTCCTCCTCCTGAAAAATGAGAGATTTTTGATTAGTGAATCCTCCGAGCGTGCCAGTAACCCAGCATATATCACCTGAAACTTGGCTCTGACAGGAACCTTACTTAGGGTGAAGAATCTACTACCAAGGCTGCCTTGGAGTTAATTCCAGAAGACCCTTCTGCGAGTTTGGACAGAGGAGAGGACAGGCCATCTGGTTTATAGGTAGCAGTGGTCTGTCAGGCAGCGTGTGCCTGACAATACCACAGTATTGGACAGGCAGAAATGTCAAAGACGAAGCCTCCTGCAGCCTTCTCTCACTGCCTCCAAGATTAGATCTGTCAGGGACATCCCTCTGCTTGGAAAATCTCACGGTGCTACCAACAGACTTGAGCCCAGCAGAGATGCACTGCTCCCAAACTCACAGACTGCCTTCTCAAAATTCAGCCACTCCAAAAGCTTGCTCCTGTGCTCAGTGGCCTGCAGAGCCTGGCTGGCACAGATGTGGCTGCAGGATGTGAGAATGGAAGGAGGTCCACCAGGTACACAGAGAAGGCCACCCCTCTCCTTTGCTGGTAGATCATGTGGCAGCCCAGCTCTGAGGAATTAAATAATACCTCTTTGCTTTTCTTTTTCTTCTTCTTTTTCTCCTTAGAAGGTTGTTTATCTGTTCAAACAAACAAACAAACAAAACACATTGGTTTTAATCAATTTAAACTGCAAGAGCTGCAATTCTGCCCTGTGCTGATTCCTGAGAACAAAATGCTCCCTCCTGGAGCCACGTGCAGAGGTAATCCCAACACCTCAGGATGACAAGGCCCCTTTAGAAACCAACAGAGGCCCCAGCAGTCACACTGAAACATAACCATGCACATCTAGTTTAATTATGAGCATTACACTATCTATTATTCTGTGTTAGGAGCACTGACCTGGGCATTCACTGTCTCACAGCTACTAAGAAACAAATATAGAGACTAAGGGCCAAACTGGGAACCAGATAAATATCTCCAGAACTGAAGAGGAGCTCTGGGGGAACAATTTCCCTCTGACCACTAAATATCTGAAGGCAGATGGAAATCCTGCCAGGCAAGGTTTGTGCTTCTCTGAGTTGAGCTGGTCCTGGAAGGACCCCTCAGGACACGGTGCCAGCAGATGGAACACCCTGACAGGCCAGCACTCACTGTTGTTCAAACTGAGCATGGAAATTACATCTCCAGGAGGCCAAAGCATCACTGCTGAGGCTCTGCTCCACAGGGGTGGCTCCTGCCAAGGTATCACATGAAACCCAGAGCCCATCCCTGTCAAAATATTTGTCCCAGGTTATTGTGGCTGATGGCTTGGCTGCTAATTTGAATGCTGAACCTCCACTGCCTTTGCAAAAATCTCTTTGAACAGGAGAGCACTTGGCTGTTTCACAGGAGGCTTTAACTGCACCGTGTTTCACTTGTGGTGTCTGACTGTCAATCCTACCTACACACTCTTGCTCCTCAGTTGATCTGTAAGTCTAATTGATGGTCAAGCTCTGACTGACTCACAAGATACATTTTTATATTTATCCCAGAAAGAGGAGATAGGAGGAACCTAGGTTGAATTATTAAAGCTGCTAAAGGCAAGTTAAATTATTGACCTGGGCCTCTGCAGATGCACTTCAAGCTATTTCAAGCTGTGCTGTTCAGCCACTCAAAGCGACGAGCCGATGAAGCCATCGCAGCCTCTGACACCCTGCTTACACTTCAGGAACAGCTACTCAGGAAGATCCCTCTCTGTGCTGCTTACAGCTTTTTCCAACCTTAAGTCTTTAACTTCCCATCTTTCATGGTGACATCAGGGGCAGATCTATAGGAAGTTGTTTTGCAGTAATGCCAAGACAGCAGGAATTATTTGTGCGAGTCAGATTTAGTCCCTCGGGGGAGGGGGAGAAAAACAAAGCCTGAGGAACGCTGAGGTTGTGAACACAACCCCACCCCACCTTTCCCAAAAATAGATGAGCAAACTGGCAGGGTATGTCAGAGCATTTTGCTCAAGTTGATCCAAATTCTTGAGGGGGTGGAAACCGCAGAGCTGAACACCACTTCCCAGGCAAGCAAGGCTAAGCAGGAAGCCTCACACAGAAGCAGCTTGTGAAAGATGCGCTCCTGCTTCCAGCTGGGCCAAAAATAATCCCTGCCTGCTGCCATGGATGAGCCAACTTCCACCCTCTCCCATGGGGAAAAACTTACAAAAAGTTATTTATGCTGTGTTAAACCACATTGAAGACTCACACAGGGCACTGCACGAAGGTGCAGGGTGTTTTTTTTAGTGCAAATTGGTTTGCTCACACCCTGGAAACATTTTGGAAAAAACAGATGCCTCAGAGCAAAAATCAGTGACTGGAAACAAGGTGTGACCTTTACCTTCCTCACTGCTCTCCTTGGGACCAGTTTCTTCCAAACCCAAACCAAAGAGGTCTGAATCATTTTTCAGTTTGAAGGAGTGGACTGTTGATTTCACAGGTTGGGGTGGCTTTGCCAACGAGGTATCATCATCATCATCAGATATTTCAGAGAGATCTTCCCGGACTGGGAATTCATCCTAGAGAAAGAAAAGGCAGACAACACCAACAAATCTTTCAACTGAAATCTCTGAACGTTTTGTACACAAAGACAGCAGATGTCAGCAGGTGGGGAGGAGGGAAGGAAATGGAAGCTCTGCTGAGCTGTTACTGTCTGGAAATCAATGCCCTTCATCTTCCAAGCTCTATGTCTTGCCTCAGTAAAATGTCTCAGTAGCACTGGTACCAGCAAGTGTGCTCTGATAACACTTGTGGTATGAAAATCAGACTCCTGATGTAAAGGGATTAAATGAGACCTTCAACTGTGTTAGCTCAAGAGCATCAGCTCCTCCTTGCCCTGGAGAGGCACTTCTGTTTGGATGTTCCAGTCTAGCATGCTGAAGACACCTCCAGACCTGGCAGACAAACCACTTCTGCTGCACAGCGCCCTGGGGGGTGTCATGTACCAGAGGGAAGATGCAGCACGGCCACAGGACTGGTCTGTGTTTGCAGAGCAGCTCCTTCCATCAAGGCAAACAGAATGTTCTCCCAGGGCAAATCTGTCCCTTCAATGTGGGCTAAAAACCAGGATGCTGCAGAGACTGGATATCACCCAAAAATCCTCTGTCCCTGCACAATGGCAAGGGAAGGGGAGTTTTAATGATCTTCTGATACCTGCCAACTGATCCTCTGCATCATTCATTAAGCAGCCTTTCTTCACACCCTCCACACTGCCCAAACATGGGCTCGCTCTGCTGCTGACCCAGGCAATGCCCTCTCCTTGCTCACAGCAGTGGTTTTACCCTTTGCCTGACCAGCAAACCTTGTCGTTGAAAAGCATTCACAAGCTGTGGGGCATCTCCCTGACACGTCTGCAATGCCAGCTCCCTCCCAAATCCTCTTTCTCATCATCTAAGGGAAGTAAACTTGATCCAAATACTTTTGCTTTCACATTAAAGCGCCAAGAAAACCAGGTACTGAAAATGCTAAACAAATGGAAAATTACTTAATAAACATTCATGACACATGGGCAAGGTGAAAGAAACTGGGACAACCGTCCTCTCTGCAGGATTCTGGAACAATGCAAACACATAAAATGCTCCTGAACACCACCTGATCCAGGCACCAGGAGTTCCCCTGAACAGCAACCACCCATCCCAAGCGATGGTTTGCAGTTTCTAGAGACAGCTCTGCTGGCTGCCAGTATAGAGGATGGAAATCAGGGACACCTAGAGCCACAGCAGCAAGTTCCTACCAGCCCAGGGAAGATGTTTGTGTGAGAAGATATTTGTGTGAGCAGACACTTGTATTTTCTCCATCTCTAGCAGCCACTGGGGCAGCGAGGACTCCTGCTGCACCCCATGTTTGAGCAGACATCCACAGGCAGCACCCACGTGCTGAGTGTTCACAGAGACATTACAGCTCACCTGGTTATGCTGGAAAGTCCTCAAGCAGATCTTCCTGCTTCAGTAAGAAGCTTTGTCAAGCAAATTCTGTTAGGGCCTTTTGAACGCTGGATTGACTGTGGGGAGCTCACTCTCTGGCATGCACACACTTTTCTACATGTTAAACTTTGGGTGAAAAAGTAATACTTTTGTATTTTATACCTTCCACGCTGCTGGCCTGACCACACTTTGGACTTACTGAGAATAAACAGCACATTAAAACCCAGCAGCTCAAACCTTCTTGCTGTGTGGCTTCAGCAATCAGAGCGTTAGTGGGTTTGTGCTTGTATCAATCTCTCCAGGTTGCTTAGCACCTAACTTGCTGTGACTGCTGCTGAGAGAGGGGAGAGCAGATGAAAGCTCTGCTCAGTGAGATGCCTCAACACTTCAAGCTCAGCTTTGCAGCAGCACATAACAACCTATGCACATTATTTACCATTTTCTTCTTCTGGCTGTCAGAGTCCTCGCTTTCGAAGTCTGGGTCATCCATAACAAAGGAGAGCATCTGAGTAGCTATTGGTCCCTCTTGGTCGCTGTCAGACTCCTCAGGCTTCTCCTCTTTGACCACCTTCTGCTTGAGAGCATGTCCTCTGCTTTGAGAAGTGGTCTTTGGGGCCTGAACTGCCGCCGGGGTGGCAGCAGCAGCAGCTGGCAGGCTTGTGTTGACCTTGCTGCTGCTGTTTCTCTCGGACCCAGGACGTGGAGGTAAACTGTCAAGAGGCTTCGGGTCAGTTGCTTTGGTCAAGATTGCTTCACTCTGTGGTTTCAGAGCATTTCTGGAAGACCTGAGAAGAAACAAGTTGTCAGAGCCTGTCCACCCCCATTCTGTGAAGCAAAGCATAATGACCCTGGAGGCTGGGCCTGCCTCCGGGGCTGCAGTGTGCATCTCAGCAGGAGAGGCAGTTCATCCAGAGGGGTCTGTGCTCAAACACATGCCACTGAAGAGGGCTGAAGACAACCCTCACGTCCCTGGGGATGCTGATGAGTGACCACGCCTGGCTATCACCCACAGGATGTGGTATGAGGAGAACATGATCCAGCTCATCATTCTCCAGCACAGGCTGTGCTGAATGACTTCCACTCTGCACCACAAGACTCGACTCCTCTGCCCTCCTCACATCCCTGTGAGCAGACACTCAGGTGCTCAGCTGCAGTCTCCTGTTCAAACCTGAGCAAAAGGCTGGGTCATTTCCAGGCTGAAATGTCCCAGTGGCCACAGTGCTCGGAGGCACACTGCCCAGGCGTGCTGAGAGAACACCAGGGAAAGCAGCTACACCAGGCAAATACAGTGACAGCTGAAAGAACAGGCTGACAGAGACACCAGCACTTCCAGAGGCTGCACAGAGGTCAGTGCAGCACCAAGAGGCCCAAGTTTGCCAGCACAGCCCCACACTTCAGGCTGTGCCTTGTACCTTTTTTTTTCCTGCTCCGTGTCAATGTCTTCATCAGGTATGAGAACAACCTTAGAGTCCTTCACCTCTTCCTCTTCCTCACTGGAGAGGGTGACGTTCTTGCTGGGCACCCGTTCTGCTGCCAGCATGGGTCTGCTGGGGAGTTTGTCATCCAGATCCAGGTCATCTTGGAACCCTGCCACCATGGGGTTCCCCCCAGGTGCCTCTCCATCGCTGCAATAGAGACAATGGTGAGACACAGCCCCCCCAGGATGTGCTAGGAGGGACAGGCCTCCCCTCAAAAGCAGCCTGCCACTTGCCTGCCTTCCCTGGGCAACTTCAGGGTCAAAATCCCTCAGCCTGGGGCACCCAGCCTTAGCCTTCCTCCTGCACCATGCCCAGCTCAGGCTGGACCTGGCGTGGTGGCACAAACCCTGCACAAAATGAGCCACAGGAGGATGTGTCACAGTGGCTACTGCTGCTGGAGCTGAAATGAGTGGCTGGAGAAGGTGAGCCTAGTGCTACAGAGCAGCCTGTTGCTTCAGCTCTGCCAGAAAGTCTCCGGTCCAACATGCATGGATCAGTCAATTAAACAGTGGGAACTGCCTGCCTTAATCCCCACATCCTGTAATTAAACCTGAGCACACAGTGACACTGCTATGGGAATTCACTTGCAGCTATTAGCTTCCTGGAATGATTTCTATTTCTGTGGTGCTCCCTGAAGCAGGCAGCTACCCAGACACCATAACCATGCTTCAACGTTCCCCAAACTCAATTAACCTCAGGACACACTTTTAGAGCTGGGAATGTGTCAGACTGCCAGGATGTAACCCAGTTCTGTGTTGAGAGGCATCCTGACAGGGAGCTTCACAGCTGAGACACCAGCTGAGGATTCTTCTCTGAATGTGCCCAGGACTCAGTCTGAATGTGCCACAGTCACTGTCCTACCGACGGCTCGGTACGGCTGGTACAAACACAGCCTTCACTTTGACACAGACACCAAACCCAATTATTATACCTGGAAACAGATTTTAGAGGCATAAAAGGAAACACAACCCCCTAAAACCCTCCCTCTGGAAGAAGGTGGTGTTCCTAGTCACAGCACTGGTGTGGTGGCGGGATGGGAAATGCCGAGACCCCAACACAGGCCTGACGACTGGCACCACTCCCTCTGGCTCTTCTTATGGCTAGTTCCTGGTGTACAACAGTTTTAAAGAATTAATTCATCAACACATCTGCCAACAGACAGTGGAGTTCCTCAGGTCACACGGGGCACCACGGTTACAAGTGGAGCAGCACGTGGCGGGTGCTCCCAACCAGCTGGGCTGGGGTGCAGTGCTGAGATCAGCTGCTCCCTTCTGCTTCTGCTGCAGACCCCTCTGCTTGCAGGGCTCCCAGCACAGCTCCCAGCCAAGCAGAGACACGCTGCTGAAGAGCCCCTTCATCAATAACACTGCTGCTCTCACACCAAGCCAGAGAGGAGGCACGCAGCCCGGCCCGCACAAAGGAGAAGAAAACTGGTGCCCAAAACAGCTTCCAAGGCTGGAGAAATTACCAGCGAGTGATTTCAGAGAAGCACTGGCAGTGTTGCTTCTTGAAATGCACTGAAAAGAAAATGGAGCTGCGTCCTAAAAACGACAGGATATTATTCTGAACCAGTGACACCACGTTTTTAACTCATCACCGCTCCATTAAGCACGAGGACTATTCAGAGTCTGCTGCCACTGCCCTCCTACCACACACCGTGTGAGCCTTGCAGCCCTTCGAGCATTCCCAGCCTGAACAGCCCATCCACACGGGCACAAAGTGGGTCACCTCCCTCTGCAGTGGATACACCTCCTCCATCCCTGACCTCCACGCTGCAGTGAGCCACAGCCCAGGAGCAGAGCACTGGGGTGGATGGACGCTGGGGAATCACCCCTGGGCACAGACACAGGCTGACAGGGCAAGATCAGCACCACTTGGTGGCCCGAGGCTCCAGCTGGAAGGAATTCAGGATGTTCACAACCAACGTGCAGCGTGCTGCTGCTCTCCCCCATGGCTGATGTGCTGCCCAGCCTGCCTTGGTGCTGAGCCAGTGTGCTCCCAGGCACAGGTACCCCCAAAAGGGCCCAGCTCTGAGCCACGGCTCAGAGAGCACATGGAGGTTTCCCCAGAGAACCCTTCATGATGGCACAGAATGGCAGAAATAAACTGCTGCAACCCGAGCACATGGTCCTGAACCCAGACTGACTGTGTGCCAGCAGCCCTGCCCCATGGCCAGCAGAGTCCTCCTGTCACACCAGTTCTAGGGGCTAGAGGAAGAGGAAAAACCCAAACTCTGCTGAGGCAGGTAAGCTGAGGAATCACACGCCTCAGGAAGAGCCTGCATGGCTATATTCTAGGAGATGGAGGATTTCTACTGTCAACCAAACAGTGTCCTTGGCTTCTCTGACTTGCTCTGGGGCAGCTGGGTACTGCTACATAAACAACAGATTCCAGAAAAGCAAAGAACCAGTTCAAAGCTCTTCAGATGTGGTTTAACAAGGCCAAGTGCCCAGGTGGCCCAAAAGGATGACAGCATCCTGGCTTGTATCAGAAACGGTGTGTGCAGCAGGAGCAGGGGAGGGATCGTGCCCCTGGACTCAGCACTGGGGAGGCCTCAGAATCCTGGGTTCAGGTTTGGGCACCACAGTATAACAAAGACCTTGAGGGGCTGGAGCAGGTCCAGAGAAGGGCAATGAAGCTGGGGAGGGGTCTGGGGGACATGGCTTGTGAGGAGCAGCTGAGGGACCTGGAATGGTTTAAACTGGAGAAGGCTGAGGAGAGGCCTTATTCCTATCTACAACTCCTTCAAAGCAGGTTGGAGTGAGGTGGGGGTTGGTCTCTTCTCCCAAGTAACCAGGGATAGGACAAGAGGCAATGGGCTGAAGTTGCCCCAGGGGAGGTTTCGATTGGATGTGAGGAAGAATTTCTCTCCTGGCAGAGTGGTGAGGCCTTGGCCCAGGCTGCCCAGGGAGGTGCTGGAGTCCCCAGCCCTGGAGGGCTTCAAAAAATGTGTAGAAGTGGCACTTGGGGTCATGGTGGTGTTGCATTGATGGTTGGACTTGATGATCTCAGAGGTCCGTTCCAACCTTAATGATTCTATGATTCTGTTCCATGTAAGGACAAGGAAATCTAATCAGCCTTTCAGAAAAAATACCTAGTGATGCTGAGAAGACAGACCAGGAACACTCAGGTACAGCACAAACTCCCTTTCAGACACCTGCAGCCCACCCATAGACCTGAGCCAGCACGACCCATCAGGAGGAAGGAGAGGAACCTCTCTGGAGCCAGGTTAGCTCCTCCAGTGCAGTTACACACATGCTGGCTCAGGGAATCAGGCTAAAGGTCAGCAAATTAAGCTGTGAAACAGCAAACGGGGAGATTGAACTGCCTTCCTAATTAACCAGTAAAGAAACTGATCTGGGGAGTTGTCTTTATTGCAAGCTGGAGAACCATAACATGCCAGTAAACAAAGCCCACGGCTCCACTGATCTCCACAGAGCTGTGCTGGGATTGAGCTACAGCAACACCAGAGACTTCAGTGTGTGCTGGAAGTCTCAGCAGCTGCCTGATCTTTGGGTGAGAGCAGCCCTGCTCCACAGGCCTGAGTGCATTCCTCACCAAGAGCATGCTTCAGAACAGAAATGGGCTTTTCCTAACATTACTGCTCCATGCCAACTGTTGCTCCATTCTTTAGACACTTTAAGGAGTAGGGAATGGCAGAAGTTCACATAACACCACTGCAAAAAACCTGAGAATTCCCTGTGTCAACAAAATGGCCAAGAAATACCAGACTTCACAGCTCCTTTCTGAAGCTCAGGAAAGCAAACAAGCTCTTACCAATGGAAGCAAACACCTCCCTGGGCTCAGGAAGCAGCTGAGTTACACAGCAGAACATCCTGCTTCCAATATGACCTCTGCTCCCTGAGGGCTGCCTGCTATGGGAGAGCAGCAGGAGGGCATGGAGCTCTGTCTGGGCATGGATGAGGAGTCAACTGAGAGCTTACAGGTTAGGATTCAAGAGAGGACACATAATGGTGACACCAGAGCAGGTGCCTGCTACAGGAACAAGTGGGGATCAGGCACTCTGCAAAAACATAGAAGCAGCCTCATGTTTGGAGGCCCTGGTCCTCAGGCACTTCAGCCAACCTCACATCTGCTGAAGGGACAAGACAGAAAGATGAAATAAGCCAGGAGGCTCCTGAAGGGCACTGGTGATAATTTCCTCCTCCAAGTAATAGAGGAGGCAATGGGGAGAGGGGCTCCACAAAAAATGAGGTGCTTGCTGTGAAGGTGAAGGTCAGAGGCAGCCTTGGTGGAGTTAAGGATCTGGAGGGCAAGGAGGAGGGGAAAATGGAATCTGGATTTCATGTGAAGGTGAAGGTCAGAGGCAGCCTTGGTGGAGTTAAGGATCTGGAGGGCAAGGAGGAGGGGAAAATGGAATCTGGACTTAAGAGCAGATTTTGGCCTCTTCAAAGATTTGCCTGGATATTTCCTGTGAGATAAGGCCCTGGAGGGAAGAAGGGCCCAGAAAAGCTGGTTAATATTCAAGGATGATCCTCCTCTAAGCTCAGCAGTGGCCCATCCCAATGCCAGGAGGCCTGCATGGATGAACATGGATGAAACTCAAATACAAGAGAAAAGAGAATTAACTTCATAAATTCTCAGCCCTCCTATCTTCACTGGCTCTTCAGTTTCAGAGCTTACATTTGGTTACAACACACCATTTTTTAAACCAAATAAAATCTCCATTAGGTTTGAGCAGCTTCACAGGAAAACATTTGTCTTCTTTAGGTCGGAGACAAATTTCTGCAGCAGCAGGTTTTGTTGCAACTGCACCAACCTGCTCACTGCAGCAGGAGCTGATGGTTAGGGACAGTGCTTACAGGACTCTTAGGTTGCTCCTGGGCACCACGGGCTTGTAGGTGGCATCCTGAAGGGTCACTGCAGGTGATGGTCAGAACTGCACCTACATCTCTGACAGCACATCTGGCTGTTGTGACAGGCCACCTTTGGCAAGAAACTGAAGGTAAAATTGCCCAACCACTGAGAAAACTGTGTCAGCTACAGAAGAAACCAGAGCAAGCCATGGATGCCAAGCTGCAGAGACATACTGAGCACCTGAACTTGCAGGGATGCACTGCAAGGCCTTCTCCTGGGGAAACAGCTGTTCTAACTGCAGAGGGTTACCACTGCCATGTAAAGCACCAAGCTGTGAACAAATGTCCTCTCTGTGCTCTGGGAAAGCCCAAAGAGCTTCTCCTCCTGCCCCCACCAGCTCACATGCACTGGAGGGCTACCAAGGCTGGTGACAGAGTGCAGAAGGGCATCAC
The DNA here is from genome assembly GCF_000691845.1 of Merops nubicus. Taxonomy (NCBI): domain Eukaryota; kingdom Metazoa; phylum Chordata; class Aves; order Coraciiformes; family Meropidae; genus Merops; species Merops nubicus. The sequence continues at coordinate 4,565 of NW_008619713.1, read as the reverse complement.
AGCAGCCAAGAACATGGCAACTCTACAGCCAAGGACAGGGCTCTTGCACCACGGCTGGAGATACTTGGCTTTTTGATGTTCTGGAGAAGAGGAGGCTTTTTAAAAGATCCAGCCCTCTGCTCACAGCAAGAACTGCACCTTGGAAGGGCTCTCCAGGACCCAGTCCTTCAGCAGACCCCAGGAAGGTCAGGCTTCACTCTCCTGACATTTAGTTGTTCAACACAGAAAGATATCCCAGCTCAGCCACAGCCTCAGGCAAGAAGCTCTGTACACCAGCATGCTTCTAGCAACCACCACTTTTTTTTTCTTTCTTTCCTTCTTTTTTTATTAATAAAACATCCACGTGTCCTCCCATCACAAGGGATGATGACTCAGGCTGACCTGCATTAGACAGGCACCAAGCCTCATATGCAGCATTGATTTCAAGTTGTGGTGGTTGAACTAGAGAACACTGAATCATGACAAAGATGTCAAAAGACACAGAATCCACCACGTTCACAGATGAGCTGTATCAGCGTTCAATCGCTCTCCTGGCTCCTCCAGTGCTGATGACAAGAGGCAGCAGGCAAGGACTACCCTCAGCAGAGGGATGCAGAGCCTGTGAGCATGCTCAGGTCACCCCTTCAGTGACACTGCTTTCAGACAGCTTGCCACAGATCCTCCAGTCTGAGCAGCTCACACAATCCCTTCTCCCTTTTTTGGTTAAAAGACATCAAAGCCAAGAAAAGAAAAAAATAGAAAAGGAAAAAAGAAAAGAAAATCCAGCATATAGCATAAGCACATTTAGAGGATAGAATTATAGAACAGCAGAACAGTTTGAGTTGGAAGGGACCTTTCAAGGTCACCCAGTCCAACCCCCTGCAGGGACAGGGACATCTGCAGCTAGAGCAGGGTGCTCAGAGCCCCAGGAAACCTCCCCTGGGATGGTTCCAGGGATGGGGCAGTGACCACCTCTCTGGGCAGCCTGGGCCAGGGGCTCAGCACCCTCACTGTAAAAAAACTCCTCCTTACATCTAGTCTGAATGTCCCTCTTTCAGTTTAAAACCATCATCACTTGTCCTGTTGCAACAGGCCCTGCTAAAAAGTCTGTCCCCATTTCTTCTGTAGGCCCCCTTGAAGTCCTGTCAGGCCCCCAGAAGGCCCAGGCTGGGGGGGCTCCTGGCCAGCTCCTCCCCCCAGCACCCCCAGGGCCCTCTCCCCAGGGCTCTCTCCAGCCACTCACCCCCAGCATGGGCTGATACCAGGGGCTGCCCTGGCCCAGGTGCAGGACCTCACCCTTGTAGAACCTCATGAGGTTGGCCTGGGCCCACTTCTCAAGCCTGCCCAGGTCCCTTTGGATGGCACCCTCTCCCTCCAGCACAGTGACCACACCACTCAGCTTGGTGTCATCTGCAAATCTGCTGAGGGTGCCTCAGCCCCACTGTCTGTCACTGATGAAGATATTAAGCAGTACTGGTCCCAGTATGGACCCCTGAAGGACACCATTTGTCCTGATCTCCATCTGGACATTGACCTGTTGACCACTACTCTCTGGATGTGACCAAAGAGCCAACTCCTCATCCACCAAACAGTCCATCCATCAAATCCTTATCTCTCCAATTTAGAAAGAAAATGCTAGGAAGGAACATTAGAGCTGGACAACTACAAAGAAAGGCATCCCCTAAGACTTCTGGAATCTGAAAGGCAAGCACACAGTAACATTCCCAACAGAGCACGACCCTCTCCATCCCTCCTTCCAGAATCCCATTGAGCCACAGAGTTCCCCCAAGTGTCCTCCAACAAACACAACCCCCTTGGTAATGCCTTGGGAATGGCAGCACCAGGCGATGGAGGGGTCTGGCCATGCTTTGGGCCTCTGCAGCAGGGGAGTATTCCTCAGGGAAAATATAACATCCCTGCAAAGTGCATTGTGTTCCAGAAGGAAAATAACTCAGATGTTTCAGGATGTTTGGCTGGAAGGGAAACCTCTTCCTGACCCAAAACAACTCAGTGGCTTAGCATGAGCAGGACAGCAAAGCAGGAAGGTGGTAACCAGCCTTTGCTGCTGCTCTCACTCCCAGGGAGTGGTGTGCACCCCTGATGGGAGATGCTGAACCCCACGGCTGAGCACCCCACAGCCAGCGTGGCCCAGGGCAGCTGACTGCTCTGCAGTCACTGAACACCTGCAACAGGTTAGCCCAGCACAACTCACCCCTCAGACTGCACACCCAGGATGTCCCTGGCCTACCACCCCCCCTCCTTCCCTCACCTTTCGCTGTCCACACGGTGTCTGGTCTGTGCCTTCCCTCTGTCCTTCTGGGGGGCTGGGTCTTCCAGAAAGCTGTGGTCCAGGCTGTCCTCAGGGACAAAGTCCTCCACACTCTGGACCTTTGCAGGGGCTGCAGGGTGGGGAGGCAGAGCGGCAGCAGCAGGATCTGCATCAGCAACAGAAGTTGCAAAACACAGAGTTCACCACAAGCAAGACAGAAAACACAATCTGCTTTCTGCAGTCTGTCCTGCCCAGGACCTCACCAGCAAGGCAGAGGCACGAAGAGACCTCAGCTACACAGCAAGGGTAGAGGAAGGGCATGAACAGGATGCTCAAACCCACCCAGAATCTTGTATCAAGGCATTCACAGGGCAGGCATGGCTGCTGTGGTTCAAGATGCACCAGGCTGAGCCAGGCTCTTGAAGAGCTGGAGGAACTCTGTGGTGTGTGCCCAGGACCTCACCAGCAAGGCAGAGGCACGAAGAGACCTCAGCTACACAGCAAGGGTAGAGGAAGGGCATGAACAGGATGCTCAAACCCACCCAGAATCTTGTATCAAGGCATTCACAGGGCAGGCATGGCTGCTGTGGTTCAAGATGCACCAGGCTGAGCCAGGCTCTTGAAGAGCTGGAGGAACTCTGTGGTGTGTGCCGCCTGCCTCTGCTCCACAGGGAATGCTGCAGCTGACTGCACCACAGCCAGACTTCATACCTAGGCTGTGTGATGTCCCTTCGTTATCCTCTTCCCTCTTCCAGGCTGTTCAGCTCACCCACTCACCTCCCCTTGCTTTTTCAGCTGTAAAGCTCAAAGGCAGAATATTTCATGCTGTGCTTTCAGATGCCCTGGGTGCCCAAAGGCTCAAGAGCTACTGCAAATGGAGACTCGCTTTAAATAGCTTATTGTAGAGGCATCTTCACCCATCTTCAAGGCATCAGGATGAAAATTCATTAAATTAGCATAACCAAGAAGGCTAAACCTTTTCAGAATTTGCAAAATTCAGCTGTCTTCTTCTGCCCAGCTTGCACTTCTCATCTAGGCTCTTTCTTTTGGGTGAACAAGAGCTGTACATTTTTCCCTAGATTTTGCTCTGCTAGGTACAGCTTTCAGATCCCTTTTGCATATGAGTAGCAATTTGCTAATGCCATAGAGTAGTGCTGCTGTAAGAGGAAACACAGCCAAAGAATGACTACTGCAAGACTTCAAGGGAAAGCTTGAAGCTGCCATAAAAGCCAAGTATTATTTTGTGACAGTGATTTTGCAACTGCTTTCCAATTAGTGAGTCCCCAGCTACGTTCCAGTAGAGGTGCCACATAAACCTAATAATGCTAATAAAGCAGAACAGCTTTTCCTAGCTGCCTTTTGCAACCCTCCTAAAAACCACCCTAGAGATACCAGCACTGCAGGCCACAAGCCTAAAACAGTTCTCAAGATAAGTGACAGACTTAAAACAAAGAAGAAAAAGGAAAAAAAGCAAGCCCCAAAGACTGTAACACCAGTGGCAGACCACTTGTCTCATTTCTACATACCAATATGACACAAGTTTTTTTATTGACAGAGGATTTCTAACATTGGCTCCTCTCTGTTTTGGGGTAGGAAGAGCCACAAACAATCTGAAATGGATGTGCTGTGTCCTACCTGGTAACAGATTTGGGGTGCAGAACACTGTGTGCAGATCTAAAACTGAAAGATTTCAACATCTGAAACTGCAAACAGTGTTCCCAGCACCTCCTCCTTTCTTTCTGTGGGTGTCTCGAGAGTACTGAGAGCTCTAGGGATTGACAGTTTGAGAGGGAAGGTATTTCCAGAGGGTGATTCAAACCATGTCACCCTGATGAGTTTTAGGCAGTGCCAGCTCTGCAGCTCCAGTTAGCTTTGCAAACAAAGTGGATGTGACAGGCAGATTAATGTCCAGGACGTGCAACAAACCTCTCGATGCTTCTGCCCTGCCAGTTTGTCGGGCAGGGCTCTGCCTGACCCCTGCCTTGCTCTGCTCCATTGTGTACCAGGAGCTGAGGGGGGTGCCCTCCTCCCCACACCACCTCTGAAGGAGCAGATTTCCCTGGAGGGGAACATGCTGCAGAGCCTGGACTTACGTGATCGTTTCTGGCTGAATAACCTTTAAGACCAGCACTCTGCTCTTCTCTGTTAGCACACAGGAACCCCTTTGAGCTGCCAGACTTCTGCGAAGACAGCTTCAAACACCTTCTCTAACCCTTTTTTTCTTGGTATTCAAGAGGCATATGTGCTCCTGTTAAGAAGCTGACAGTTATTTTGTGTCCCCCATGTGTTTGGTACCTTCCTTCTGAAGACTGCCACA
>NW_008619712.1:0-9346 GCF_000691845.1 Merops nubicus | reverse complement strand
ACATCAGTTGCTCGCCCCTCATCTATCTCCACGGCTTTTAAATCCCTCCGGGGATGGGGACTCCACCACTGCCCTGGGCAGCCTCTTCCAGGACTTGGCAACCCTTTTGGGGAAGAAATTGTACCTCATGACCAACCTAAACCTTCCCTGCTTCAACTTGAGACTGTTTCCTCTTGTCCTAGGACTTGCTCCTTGGGAGAAGAGCTCAACCCCCACCTGGCTACGACCTTCTTTCAGGGAGCTGTCGAGAGCCAGAAGGTCTCCCCTGAGCCTCCTTTTCTCCAGACTCAACAACGCCAGTTCCCTCAGCTGCTCCTTACAAGACTTGTGCTCTGGACCCTTCCCCAGCTTCGTTGCCCTTGTCTGGCCATGCTCCAGCCCCTCAATGTCCTTTTTCAAGTGAGGGGCCCAAAACTGAACCCAGTCTTTGAGGTGTGGCCTCAGCAGTGCCGAGTACAGGGGGATGATCCCTGCCCCAGTCCTGCTGGCTGCATGGTTTCTGATACAAGCCAGAATGCTGTTTGCCTTCTTGGCCACCTGGACACATGCTGGCTCATATTTATCTGACTGTTGACCAGCACTCCCAGGTTCTTTTCCAGCAGGCAGTTTTCAGCCACTCTTCCCCAAACCTGTAGCATTGAAGGGAGTTGTTGTGACCCAAGTGCAGGACCCGGCACTTGGTCTTGTTGAACCTCATACATTTGGCCTTGACCCCTTGATCCAGCTTCTTAGGCTTGAGTTTTAAACAGGTAGCCTATCTGTCTTTGTGGGAGGATCTTAAACATACAGAGAAAACCATAGAGGTGATTCTTAGGTTAGCGGCTGCATATTTCTTTCAGAATCTGTCAACTGCAAAGTGGTCTTTATGGCTCTGTTTTGCCTTGGGGGTAGAAGTAAAATTGGTTTGCTGTGGCACTACAGATTCTGATAATGGAGAACAACAGCTCTAACTGCACCTGAGTGACTTCAGGTTTATTTTGCTCTCTTGGTAGTTAATTTGGATGTGCACTTTCTGGCATCCTCTACCAAGGGTCTGAAAGTGTTTCAAGAACACTCGCTTATGAAAAGTGACAGTGTCTCCACCAGTCAGGAAACAGATCAGCTTTCTTCCTTAGGTGAAGTTTCTAAGAAGTTGGACCAGTGATATGGGTGGAGTGTCTTAGTCACAGACAGAGCTAAAAAGAGACTTTACATCTTCTTTCTGGTTTTCAGCTGCCATGGAAAACAGGACTTTAGTCATCCTCTTAACACTGTGACCTGTGCTAGCAGATTGTAACATCTGAGATCTCTGTAACTGTGCTTACAGTTGGTACTTGGCTGCAGGGAAGGTATCTTGGAAGTGTTGTGCATTAGAGAAGCAAGACAACTAGAGGTCTTTCTCCCTGCAGCCAGGTGGATAAGAAGTCAAAATCTTACCTACAGGCAACCACAGAGAGATCAGATTGGGAAATTCCCTTCACTCTATTTATCTCTCTTTCTTTATTTCCTCCACAGGCGAGGCCACAATGTGCTGAAGGTTCAGCTCCCATCCAAGGAAGAACACGTCATTTTGGTACGGCTCTCAAAGGTCCAGCGGGCCCTTTATACGGAGTTCATGAACCGGTTCCGAGATGCAGGCAACAGTGGCTGGCTGGGACTGAACCCGCTCAAAGCTTTCTGTGTCTGTTGTAAGGTAGGTTTTGGCAGGAGATGGAAAGAAGTATTCTAATGTGTAAAGGAAAGGCAGGATTATGCGTCAAAACGCGAGGTACAACTCTGGTTGGCCAGGCACGTCTCTCTCCAGAGCGCCCTCGCAATGGACCAGCAGAATTGTTGTCCCCACTTCCAGAACTGGGATGCAGGGGTGTTAAATGTCTTCTTCAGCTTTGTGGGGGAAACCTGCAGCCATCACCCAAACCAATACCAGGCGGATACCGTAATCATTCCCTGCTGCAGTGCAAAGAGGCAGCTTCCTCTGCATTTCTGCTGTATGGGGTGCACAGTGGCCTTCTGCTTTGTTCCCAGGGAAAGAATTCAGCAGTTTTCAAGTCAGGAGAGCCTCGGTTGAGATGGTTTATACCTTGCATCATGGCAGAGTCATGTTTTGTGTTTTTACTACCTTGATGCAGTCAGACTGTTTTTCTGCAATGCCTTACAATCCCATGTAGGGACAGTGAGGAGATGATCAAAGTATTAGTTCTTTGGATAGTTGCAGAGGCTTTCAGCCCACAGTCATTGTCAAGCAGCAGGCCAGCACAGCCTTAACTACTTTCTTTTCTTACCCCTTCAGATCTGGAACCATCCAGATGTGTTGTATGAAGCTCTGCAAAAGGAGAATCTGGCAAATGAGCAGGATTTGGATGTGGATGACCTTGGTACAGCAAGTGCTAATTCCCGTTGCCAGCCTCAGGGAATTAAAGTCAAAACAGAGAGTAATGCATTGGCATCACCAGTGGGAGAAGCTACCAATAGCAAGTTCCTCCAGAGTGTTGGCTTCAACCCTTTTCAGGAAAGAGCAAATCAGGTTGTTACTTATGAGTGGGTGAGTACGACTGCTGGAAGACTTCATTTGGAGAACTGTGGTAAACATAGGCCAGATGCTTACTCTGAAGGACTGTGCTTCTCTTTGTGAGGGCAATTTTCTCAAGTAGAGCAAAGAAAAGATGTTAGGGTGAAGTTAAATCTAGATAATGTGGTGGTAAATCTGGTGGGCTGGAGGAGACATCTTGAGACAGAGAGTCATGAGAGGTTATGAGGATGCTCATTCATCCATACTCCAATAATTTTGTCATTTGGAGCTTCTGGAATGGGAGGTAGCAGAAATAGTTGGAAGTAACATTGCCACCTTGACCTGGATGGATGTGTATAACCTCTCTGCAACAACTTATTTCTCTCACCTTGAGATAGGAATGTTGAACTAAACAGGGAATGAACAACTCCACCTGTAATAGTCTCCTGTTTCTCGGTAGGCCAAAGACATCTTGTGTAATTACCAGACGGGAGTCTTGGAGAACTCACCCAAGATGGTGTTACTGTTCCACCTAATTGAGGAAAGTGTGAAGCTTGGAGACAAGATTTTGGTCTTCAGGTAAGGAAAGAATCAGCAGCTGATCCCGCAGTCACTAAATGCTGGAGCAGTTGAACCCCTCCTGATACTAGGAGGCTGTTACAAGAGAGTGAGTGGTATGGCAGTTCCCCTTTTCTCCTTTGTTGTATTAGATCCTGTTTTTCCTCCATGGATTTTGTCCTTCTACCATTATCAAGTTTACTAGTGAGAGGTGTGTTGCCACAAACAGGGTTTGACAATCGTCAATGCTGTCATGGTTTGGGAAGAGTTCTGGTACTCTGCTTTTGCTGCTGTGGGGGCTTTCTCCTGAACAGAAATCTTGGTTTTGCAGCCAGAGCTTGTCCACGTTATCTGTCATTGAAGAGTTTTTGGCAGAGAGACCAATGCCGAATCCTCCAGGTTCAGATGGGGGAGTTCACAACTGGGTCCGAAACATCAACTATTACAGTGAGTGCAGCCAAACCTCCTCTCTTTTGGTGTGATATTGTTTGGTCCTCTGTGATGGACTGATTCCTGAATGTCACCCACCATCTTCTTGTAGCTCTCCCTGGGTGTGAAAATGCTCTTCTGAAGCATTCTTCTGATGAAGTCGTGTCTCAGATTGTTCCTGCTTTAGTTGCTTGGGAAGACAGTGTCAGTTTGATAGCAACTAACTGATCGTTTCCAAATACTCTTTTTGACATCTTACTCAGAAGATGTTAGACATCTTTAACATCTCACTTATATACTGGCTTTTTTTAAAGTTGTTAAAGATACTTTTTGCTTCTTGTTTGGCTGTTTTCTAGATCTTACTTCCCAAACCAGAATCCAAACCAGAATATGAAATGCTTTCAGTAGCTCGGGGCTGTGAATTCCTCCTCCTCCCTTCCCCAGCTTTGAATCTTGTTCTGGCACGGGTGGTTGCTTTGGCTACTTTAGAGGCCAGGACTGGTGGATGTGATGTTCCTAATTTTTGCAGAGCTGCCAGAAGGAGGCTGCTGCCTATGAACAGAGACTTGACACCCCCTGTACTCCTTTAGACCAGTTCTCCTCATGCTCAGATCCAGTCTATGGGATTTTGCCAAAGGCTTTCACAATTTTGCTTTCTCTTGGTTCCTCAAGCTTCCAGCATATGTGAAGCCTTTGTGCCTGCTGCCGTTGTTTGCTGTCTGTCTTACGGAGCCTTAATGGCTAGGTGTGTCAGAGCACTCCAGTCTTGGCTCTGCCAAGCTTGAGTAAAGTTTTCCTTGATCTTTCAGCTGAACAAATCCCAACATGGCTGGCTGCATTGCACCTGCCTGGCTGTGCAAATTAGAGGTGCAGAATGGTCCAGTTGAGGTCCTGGAGTGCATGACTTGAGAATACCCAAGTATTGGTTGGGAACCAGTGCCAAAGCTCACTGTTTGGGAAGTGGTTTTGTTCTGATGGGATTCCCCCAACCGTACAGAGCTTTTAAATGTGTCCTTAATTTCCTTCTCAGGATTGGATGGCAGCACCTCTGCCTCGGAAAGGGAACGACTGATTAATCAGTTCAATGACCCCAGCAACACCTCTGTTTGGCTCTTTCTTTTGTCCACACGGTAAGTTGGCTGGAGCAGAAAGGCATAGTGGAGGACTCACTGATGCTCTGTATGCTTTTGGGTTTTCAGTTCTTAATTTCCTTTGTAACATGCTCTCAAGATTCCGTGGGATGAGAGTGCCATCTACTTCTGAATTCCTTAGGGGTTTTTAGCCTCAGTCCTCTGCTACAACTTAACAACAGTCTTGGAAACCAAACATGGGTTTGAAGTTGCCCACATGACTGCGGGGAGCTTTGCATAGACACTTCATGGACTCCTGGCTGTGGTGGTTGTACCTGCCTAGAAGCTTTGAAAAGCGAGGCAGCAATTTGTAATTTGCCTTTAATTTCCAGTGCTGGGTGTTTGGGTGTCAACCTCATTGGAGCAAACAGGGTGGTGGTGTTTGATGCTTCTTGGAACCCGTGCCACGATGCCCAGGCCGTGTGCCGAGTGTACCGCTACGGGCAGAAGAAGCCATGCCACATTTACAGACTGGTTTCCGATTACACCCTCGAGAAGAAGATCTATGACCGTCAGATCTCCAAGCAGGGCATGTCAGGTAAGTGTGGATGGATGTGTCACTCTACTCTTGACTTTCCCTCCTTTTAGCTCCTCTAAGTCCTCTTCCTGTGGGTTTTATAATGTCTTTTTTTAAGGTTGAAAACCAGAGAGCCAGACAACTGACAGAGACACTCTCCTAGAGCTATGTTTAGGGTTTATGAGTTGGCAGTGACATGAGATCCTGTAAGAAATTCATGGCAGAGCAGTAGGGGTTGTAGAGACAGCATCTTGCAGGGTTGTACTGTTCTCCTGACTGCTACAACAGACTGGAGACTTGGGAAGTGGTCCACCTGTTTTCCCCTGTGCCTGAACTCTTCTTGTCTTAAACTGGGCATTACTTATTAAATGCCTTCATTTCTCCTGCAGCAAGAAAAACTAGCAAAATTAAAATATGTATTAATACCTTTGATTGATAGTGTGTGCTTAGGAGCCAAGAATAATTAAATTCATTCCAGTTCTGACCTGTCCTTGTAGCAAACAAAATGTTTTGTTGTAGAACATGCAGCTGAGGGTTGTGGTGGTCCAAAAAGAGTTCTGCCTATGTCCTTCTTTGTCTCAAAACCCAACTCTAGAGGCAGCAGCCCAGCATGATGGGCTCAGTATGCTGCCTTGCACTCGAGGTGGAGTCCACTGGCAGCTGGCCTGGCTCCCACAAGAGTCCAGGCTATAGAGGTTTTCTCCATGTGCTCCCATTTGCTCTCTCTGCATGAGGGAACATCCAGGGAAAGCTTTCAGGCTCCTGTGAGGGAGGGACTGTGGCTTCTTTTCTGAGCTTTTGACTCAACAGATTTCTTTAAATTTGAGAACCTGGTTATTAAGTTGAGCCTCTGTGGTGGGATTTGTGGGAGGGCACACACTGATGGGACTGCATTTCTGTCCCCTGGCTTGTATGCTTTTGGCCTTGCAGTGTGAGATGGGACACCACCCTTAACTAGCATCATGTTCCTTCATGCCAGGAGCTCAGTGACCTGCACTGCATTGCTGTGCTGTCTGGAGCACAAAGCATTTTTCAGCCTCACTTGGTCAAACAGGCTCATCTCTGAACACAGATGATAACTTTTCGCCCTGCCCTGACATTTACAGAAGGCTTCTGAGGATCGTGCAGACTTCAAAGAGGGAGCTCTGTTAGGACAGGAGTGTAGGAAGGGCAGCAGGCAGCAGTACCCATCTTTCCCTTTCTCTGCTCACTCTGTTCCCTCTCTTCTCCAGATCGGGTGGTGGATGATCTGAACCCAGTGCTGAACTTCACCCGGCGAGAGGTGGAGAACCTGCTGCATTTTGTGGAGGAGGAATCCGACCCCACTCAGCTGTCCCTCAATCCTAGCAAGATGAAGGAGTCTGTTCTACAATTAGCCTGTCTCAAGTATCCTCACCTCATCACCAAGGTAAGACCACCCTGCTTCCTTGCTGGCACAACACAGGACAGGCAGGAGGAGCTCTGGAGGTGTCTGGCTGTGTGATGGGAACATGGTGGCAGAAAAGATGCATCTGTGTGCTGGTGGGAATAGGTAAAAAAATCTTCTAGAGAGGACTCTTAGAGTGCTGCCTGTATCTTCTACACATTTAAAGGTACCCCTATCCTGGGTAAGTCTGGGGGCAAGTTGTAGGGCACCTCTTTCTTCAGCTTGGTGCTGGGCAGGAAGGTGGAAGTGGCATATCCCAGGATTGGAGCTTGCCCACCTCTTTTCCTGAGGTGTCTTTAAAACAAAGCTCAGACAGCCAGTGTTTGCCTGTGTTGTGAAGAGTTTCACTGGTCGGGTTGCTGCAGACTGGGCCTGTGGCTGGGTGCTCTGGTGGCTCTGTGCACAGACTCTGTGCTTGTGCTCTTAGCCTGGCCTCTGGCCCAGGGGCTCTGCGTGGGATGGCCTTGGCTGGGCAGGCCTAGTGATGGCTTAGCTGACTCTGTCACTCTTCAGGCTGAGCCTTGGTCACATCCACAGCGTTACCCGACACATGCTTTGCTGTGACCATCTCTGCCTCCCAACTCCCCTCTTCCGTGCTCCAGCATGGGATGGACACAGCTCTGATGCAGGGACCTCGTGGCTCCCATTCGGGGCATGTTGGTTCCCTCTTGTGGCGCATTGGTGTCAAAACCTCGGTGTTGTGGGGTTTGCAGGAGCCTTTTCAGCATGAGTCACTGCTGATCGACCGGAAGGAGCACAAGCTGACCAAAGCAGAAAAGAAAGCAGCCAAGAAGAGTTATGAGGAGGAAAAGCGAGCATCCGTCCCCTACACCCGGCCGTCCTACGCACAGTATTACCCAGCCAGTGACCAGAGCCTGACAAGCATCCCTGCCTTTAGCCAGAGGAACTGGTGAGTACCTGCCTCTTCCCCTTCTTCCCATGCTGGAGGTGTGAAATGAGGGGGCAGAGGATGCTTAGCCCTGTCAGTGGGGGCACTGCACTTTCCTCCCTCCTCTCTCACTAGGCGACCAGCCCTCAAGGGTGAGGACAAGCCGGTGGCAAGTGTCCGCCCAGTTCAATCCACCCCAATTCCTATGATGCCCCGGCACGTCCCCATGGGTGGTACAGGATCAACCTCAAGTTCCAACCCCGCTGTTAACTTCCCCATCAACTATCTACAGCGAGCTGGTGTCTTTGTGCAGAAGATTGTCACCACCACAGGTGAGTTGTCGATGCTCACAGTGAGTTGAGTTGTGATGCCCTTGGTGAATTGAGGAGCTGGGCGAGTTGTGGGCTGTGGGCAAATGGGCATCAGAGCCATGGACATTGTCTCTCTGCATTTGAGTGGTTCCCTTGTACCTGGAGGACTTTCCCTGGCAGATGTGCAAGGGGCATGGGCCTGGCAGATTGTTGGGAGTGAACCCCTCATGAGAGAGCCTGAAATACTGTTGCCAGTTGTCCTTGCTGGGCTAGGGGAGATGCTGTGCCAGAGCAGTGTGGCTTTTGCTTTGCCGGAGCCTCAACTGCCTTCCTGTGCTGCTCAGAAGCAAAGCCAGGGCTTGCTTCTAGCACAGCACATAGGAGAGACAACTGCACTGCAAGCAAAGGGGTTAGATGGTGCTCCTCCCTGCTCCTGACTGTGACTGCCATGTAATTTCACCAACACTGTTCTGTTTCTTCCCCCACTGCCAGATATTGTGATTCCGGGTACAAACACATCCACTGATGTACAGGCAAGAATCAGTGCTGGTGAGAGCATCCACATCATCCGAGGGACAAAAGGTAAGGCTGTCCATCTTCGTAGTTGTGGGTAAGGTCCTAGCCAATGCTAATTTGCAAAGAAAAGGATATAAAAGCATGAACCAGCTCCTTGAGAGGAGAAGAAACAAGAAGGGTGGAGATCTGGCCTTTGCAGTGGCTCTGCTGCAGCCCACGCATTGGCTGTGCTGTTGTAGCTGATGCTTCAGAGCTATTGCAGCTGTGGCTGCTTCTGCCTCTGAGAGAAACTGCTAAATTTTGTGGAGTGTCTCATTCTCACAACACCCACTGCACCTACTGGGGCAGCCAAACGCTTCCTGGTGCTCCCAGAGCAAACTTAGTCCTGAGCATGAAGTGCCTCATTTCCCACTGGCAGCGCACTGTGGGCTTGGGGGGTGAGCTCCAACCCAGGAAAGCTGGAAGGCTGGAAGTGTGGAAGGGGCAGAAGCCCCTGCTGATCTCCCTGCATGAGCTGTGGGCTGGCCTTATGCAGCCCTGCTGTCCCATTGCTGCCTGGGCAGCCTCACAGATCCAGGGTCCTAAGCCGAGACTGGAAACCGTGGCTGAAGTTGCTCTGCCTCTGTTCCAGGGACATATATCCGGACCAGCGACGGGCGGATTTTTGCTATCCGGACCACTGGGAAGCCAAAGGGCAACGAAGACCGTCGGACAGCTGCCTCAGGTAGGGGCTTGTGAGCACTCTGCAGGCTTTGCCACTGTGCTGCCTACCCAAGCGTCTGGGGCGGTGTTCCCTGGCCACGTTCCATCATGCCTGTGTTCAGAGCAGGCCCTGCAATACCTCTCCTTTTCCACCGTTGCCTCTTGACCCCCAAGTTTTTCTCCAAGGCCATCATTCTCACCAGCTCCATCTCCTCGTTTCCAGGCTCCCAGAGCTCTTCGCTGGAGTCCGCGAGCAACGGCAGACACAGTGCCTCATCACCGCAGCTCCCCAGCGCAGAGGAGCTCACCCGGCCCCTCTCCCCCGACAGCCCCGAGATCATCAGCGAGCTGCAGCAGTACGCTGAGGCGGCGGCTGCCCG
>NW_008619711.1:23472-73772 GCF_000691845.1 Merops nubicus | reverse complement strand
TTTTTACATGGAACCAGGACACATGCTGTCCAGCCAAAATGTAGAAAACTGATTAATTGTTTTTTCTTGTTTATTACCTTGCTTATTACTCGTAGTGCACTTGAGCTATTAGAGTGTTTGATCCCTAATATGCCTAGTATCCAAACTCACCAAGTGGTACCATATGTGTTTAGAGTATAGGAGAAGATATGAATATTTTTTCTCAAACTTCGTACTGTCTTCAAAAAAAGACCATATTTTTTTTCCTTTGGAAAAAAGGGGAAAAAAGCTTCACGGGAAAGACTTACTCAGGGAGTTGGCTCATTCTCATACAAAAAGTCAGATAACAGAACAGTAAGTTTAATATGAAACCAGAAATGCTTGATGAAGCTCATGCCTTGCCCCTTATCATTAACCCTTTTCTTACCTGGTGAGGGGAGAAAAGCATTGGCGTAATTACTCCACCAAAAGAAAGGATCACATTATATATAAGTGAAATTTTCACAGTGGAAACACCTGCTAGTCATTGAGTATTTTGCTACAGGCACCTCAGGTTATTTTGAATAATTGAGCATGGCATGTTACGAAATTTACTGGGTCATGTTTGTTTCTTTATACATTAGCCATGTATCAGTGAGTAAACCAGCAAATGAAAAAGCTGAGCAGCTCAGACTTTGAGCACAGTGAAAGGGCTGTCACATGGAGTATTTGAACCTGGATTAAGTTTCAGTCTGTAGGCAACAGTGCATTCATTTCTGATTACGATTTTTTGGTGTGATATATGTGTATTATAAATCTCCCTGTGTGTACTGCACCCTGCTGTACATTTTCTAGAAAGAGCTCTTGTTCATCTGGTGACCTCCTGATTTATAAATATTATTTTGGGATATCATTTCCATGTTTGTTGATATATTTATTTCTAACATGAAACCACAGCTAGCTAGTGTATATGTCAATACATGCTAGTTATGGCCAAAGTACAAAACAGCAGCCACGAATGTCTGTTAGAATTCAGAGTTGGTATATACTGCAATATTAATTATCAAAGGGGGGTTAGAAGTTTGTAGTTGTGAGAGAATTCACCTTGTTAAAACAGCTCTGATTCAAAGACTATTCAAGCTTAGCATGAACTTCTGTTCTTAACTAATTAGATAACTTTTTGCTCACCAGGACTTTACTGCGCTTTTAATAATAGTCTAATTGTTGCTCGCATACTGCTGTTGTTTCCAAGGCAAAGCAAAGACATGTGAGTTTCAAGATGTTTGTATAATCCCTATTGAAATTTGACTTGACAGGGTGAGTAATATTATTTTTGGCATACTTTTCTGGAGTCAATCTTCTGTTACTTCTTAGACAGAGGACTGTTTGTACAGTGATAAGTGACGACATCAAACATCCTTAAACCAATACTGAGATAACGGAGAGCTACTGCAGTTGCTGACTTGTGGAGGTTGCTTATTCATCCAGAACTCTGTATTATGATACGTGCTAACAGATTTATCTTCAGCACACATACCTGGTGGGCTTGATTTTTCCTTCTTGCTCAACAAGGAGAAAACAGACATTGCCAGTTCTCAACAGAATCGATATCAATACCCAGACCAGTATGTATAATTCTGGAATTGATGATGTGGTGCTCTAAAGATGCTGCATTAGAGAGGGGTGGATGTGAAAGGCATTGCACTGGGTGGAGCACCTCATTCTCTTGGGCTTATTATGAGAACTACAGCAAACAGAAATGCCATTGTGAAAGATCTGAGATTAGATAGTCTGAGTGTTTCTTAACTGCTTTAGCTTATAAAACCCAAAAAGATAAATTATGCACTTTGTATATTAAACCCATTCACCCACGCTTTTGAATATATGCAAGTTTTAATTCTCCCTGAGCACATACCTCCTTGGCAACACAGGGAGACACATCTTTGGGAAGATTTCTTTTTTGGTGGCTTCTTCCATTCAGCTGTGCTAGAGGATACAGTTGGAAAGCTGGAACTATAATTTTACCGAACGGTTTTTCAGCATGCTAGAACTTAAGGTCAGGTTGTTAAGATTTCCTTTTGCCTAATATACTACAAGCTGACCTTGAGTAGGACTGGGAATTAGTCTGCTTTTTATGGGAGATTTATGAAGGAGAGTCAACTTTCAGAAAACACACTTTTTTGTACACTAGAATTTTGTTTGCTTACCTTATCTCTAGGTATTAGAGGCAGAAAAGATGGATTATTTTCCTTTACCTCAGGAGGAAATGATTCTATGAGAATTCCCTCGTTTAGTTTCCTATTGTAGTAGATTATATACAGCCAAACATAACTATGTATTAGAAATACAACTAATTGAATTTGAGTAATTGGACTGATAGGTAGTGGTCAAGTAATACAGAAGTTACATTTCTCTTTATGATCTTTTTACTTTATATTAAAAATCCACCAGGTATATCCACTGCAAAGTTTTTGTTGTAGTTCAGGATTACTGTTGTCAGATAATGCCTGTTGCTTCACTAGCTGTGCATGAGCAAGTGAAATCCAGCATTATTGCTAGAACCCTCTCTTTTGCATATGGGTCAAGTGTTCCATCTTTTTTTTTTTTTTCTGATGCTTTGTGAGGCTTATGGTTTAACCTTTGCATTTCTAACAGGGAATTATCAAGAATCTCTAGTTTATGTCCAAAAAAAGGATAGTAGAAAATTAAAGATTTTGCCATGGAAAAATACCACTCCAGTGAGCTGGAAAGAAGTCATCATTTGAGTAGCTCAAACAACAGAGTTACCCTGTTATAGTGACTGAAATTGTTTCTCATTTGAAGTGGTCTTTTAAACAGTCAAAAGCTGGTTTTTAAAATTGACAGCTCCCAGGTGGTGCAGCTGAAGGGCTACATTTAATAACTTGCCCTGGTTAACAGGAACAGTGGTAAGTGCTGATAGACGTGTTAATGTACATTAAAGCAAACCAAAGAAGCAGAACTCCCACACACTCCAAAACCTAAAACCTTTCACTGCTCTTGTAGCAATCAAATCCTTGACAGAGAGCACAAAATAAATCAATAGTTCCTACTTTCCTTAAACGTTGTCACTTATTCCTGCTTGTTTTCAGTAGTTCTTGTTAAAAGAGCTACATCCTTTTAGATAAAAAGGATCTCTTGATGACAAGCATCCTATGAACTGCACAACCTCTCAAGTCATCCCAGAGCAGGTTCATTACATATCTGTGGCTCTCATCTTCTGCAAGATGACATGTTTTGCAGACTTTGTCTCGTTTACAGCACCTGTGAATCTCTGAAGTTTTTGTGGAAGCTTCCTGCTGTTGATGACCACAACAGTGAGTTTGATTTGTTCCAAAGCTAGCTGATATGGAAGTTGTCCTACTAAAGATTATTGTCTTTCTTGGCAGCAGCTTGGCAGGCCATTCTCCATCTCACTCCTCTTGAAAGACCAAACTTTGTGATGATAAGCGCTAGAGGATAATAATAGGCCTAATGGATAAGTCTGTAAATTATGTGCTTCAAGGGCCTGCCGGTTTTCCTGCCCTAATGTATTTTCTAAACTGTGTTCTGACTGTGTTCTAAATACAGGCAGTTTAGTGGCAACAAGAATTGGCTTAGTGGTTTATTCAGATTACTGGATTGCTAGAGAGACCTGTGTCTATTTACATGAAGCAAAGAGTGAGCATTACCAGATGGGCTGTGATAGTTGAGGAGGAGGAAGAAGGGCCAGTTCTTTACAGGTTATTGCTTTAAGGTGGCCACTTTGGATTTCCAGCTATATTCTGTAAGGTATTAGAAAGCTATTAGAGCTTGAATTCGTTAGATACGATTGCCCTTACAAGCTGATTTGAAGTGCTAGTTTCGTCCATCAGCATGTGGCTGAATATGAGGAAGACGAATCTGTCATATCCAATGACTCATTTCCTGGAGCAGAACACCGAGTTTAGAATTTTTATATCGGCATTTCTCAGTGGAGAGAATTCTGCAGCTTCAGTTCTCTGCTGGTATCATTCCTTCATGTTCCCACTGCTGTTTATCTTGCTCAGATCTTCAGTGTCTTGATTAAATATCACTGGACTGTACAAGAACCTGCATTTGTTCCTTTCTTTGTGATTTCAGAAGTCTGCAAGAGTGAGATTTAAGTTTTGCCAACAAACTCTTTCTAGAAGATTGCAAGCCACCAGATTATGGGCCTGTAATTCTTCCTATTATTTTGAGCATGCGACAGCAGCACTCTGGAGTGCTTTCTAACTTTCTAACAGGAAGAATAACCTGTTGTTTAAAGTGGTTGTCTCACTCGAGCTTTAGCAAGTATTTGTAGGTTGATCTGGAAAGATTTTGGCAAAGAATCCTGCATGTTTGGATCAGAAAATACGTTGCTTATCTTCATCCCCCAATTATTAATGCCAGCAATTGAAATACAAATCATTTACACTGAACATTTACAGATAAATTCAGTGTCTTACTGTTAGGAAGCACAAGAGAGCGTTAGACTAATTTATTTTTCTCCCTAAATTATAGGGTTTGATCGTGGTCTTTCTTTTAGTAGTTAAAATATGTGTCAAATATCCTGTGTGCACTTTTAATCCAGATTGTACCATCACCTTTTGCATACCAGCAGCAATTCATTCCATACCTCTGCTGTCTCCTTAAAGGATTATCCTGCTATTCTCTGTGGAATTTTTAAAGGCTTCCGTTTATCATCCTTAAAAAGCTATAGGATGCCAAACAGCAGATGACTTAAATAAGCACAAGCAGTCTGTACAAGAGATCTGGCTTTTCAGTAATCATCTTGAGTTACTTTTTACAAGTCGTTTTGCCTGTTTCTGATTCTGTTTCACTTTCCATCTCATGTACCTTTCAGCTCATTTGAGAAGGGATTTGGACATGTGTACATTTACCACCTAGAAAAGTGGACCAACTTTACTTAGTTTTGCTTTAGTGTATCATTTCATAATCTATTTTTAGCACATTGTTGATGCCAAAAGTCCTGCATATGTGTCTTTCAGTGTCTCTTCTTGTGCTTGTTAAGAGCCATCCAATTCAAGCTGCAATACTCGCATAAGGGTGATTTTCAGGCAGAAAAAGAAAATATTCTGAAACATTACTAACTTGTGAGTTTTTGCAAATTTTTTATTTCTTCAGATTGGTTCATGAGTTGAATCATAGAATCATATATTCATTTAGGTTGGAAAAGGCCTTTAAGATTGAGTCCAACTGTTAACCTAACTACCACATCCACTACTAAACCATATCTACATGACTTAAACACATCTAGGGACGATGATTCCAGCACTTCACTGGGCAGCCTGTTCCAGGGCTTGACAACCCTTTCAGTGAAGAAATTTTTCTGAATATCCAACCTAAACCTCCCCTGTCACAACTTGAGGCCATTTACTCTTGTCCTATTACTTGATACTTTTGAGAAGAGAGTGGCACCCACCTCTCTACAACCTCCTTTCAGGTAGTTGTAGGGAGGGTTAAAGTCTCCCCTGAGCCTCCTTTTCTTTGGCTAAATAGCCCCAGGTCCCTTAGCTGCTCCTCATAAGACTTGTGCTCTGGGCCCTTCACCAGCTTCATTGCCCTTCTCTGGACATGCTCCAGCCACTCAATGTCCTTCTTGAATTGAGGTGCCCAAAACTGAACACGGTACTTGAGGTGCAGCTTCACCAGTTCCAAGTCCAGGGGGAAGATCAATAGTCCTGCTGGACACATTATTTTTGATACAAGCCAGGATGCCGTTGGCCCTCTTGGCCACCTAGACACACTGTTGGCTCATCTTCAGGTATTGATCAACATCCCCAGATCCCTTTCTGCCAGGCAGTTTCCAGTCACTCTTCCCCAAGCCTGGAGTGTTGCCTGGGGTTGTTATGGCCCAAGAGCTGCACCCAGCACTTGGCTTTGTTGAACATCATTGCATTGACTTTAGCCCATCAATCCAACCTTTCCAGGTCCCCCTGAAGTGCCTTTCTACCCTCAAACAGATCAACAGTTCAGCCCATCTTGGTGTCATCTGCAGTCTTACTGAGTGTGCACTCAATCCCCTCATCCAGATCATTGGTATCAAAAAGAACTGGCTCCAGTGCCAAGGCCCGGGGAACACCGCCTGTGACCAGCCATCATCTGGATTTACCTCTATTCACCACCACTCTTTGGAGCTGGCCATCCAGCCAGTGTCTTACAGAGCAGAGCACACACCTCTCTAAGCCATGAGCAGCCAATTTTTTCATGAGAATGCTGTGGGAAACAGTGTCAAAGGTTTTACTGAAGTCCAGGTAGTCAGCATGCACAGCCTTTCCCTCATCCACTGAGCAAGTCATCTTGTTATAGAAGGAGATCAGGTTAGCCAAGCAGGACCTGCCTTTCATGAACCCATGCTGACTGGGCCTGATCCCTTGGTTGTCCTGTATTTGGTGCGTAATAGCGCTCAGGATCTTTTGCTCCATAATCTTCTCTGGCACCAAGGTCAGACTGACAGGTCTGTAAGTTCCCTGGATCCTTCTTCCAGCCCTTCTTATAGATGAGTGTCACAATGAGTTGAGAATATGATTAATCAAGTACTCAGGCTACAAACCAGTATTTTCAGTCTGAGAGCCAGT
Organism: Merops nubicus; assembly: GCF_000691845.1. NCBI lineage: Eukaryota > Metazoa > Chordata > Aves > Coraciiformes > Meropidae > Merops > Merops nubicus. The sequence goes on along the minus strand of NW_008619711.1, from coordinate 67,215 downwards.
AAAAAGCTTTTGTCCACTCCAATGGGAAGATGACAGCAACACAGTGATTCATGTATCTAATATACTGCAGCCCTGTGTCGGGAGTAGGCAGACGAAATAAAAACTCTCCAAGACTAAGAAAAAAAACTCTCCAAGAGCTACCTGGAGAGTAGTCTTTTGCTTAGTGATGGTGTTTTAATGATTTTCAAATTAATGATTAAACTTTCTAGTGTAAGAGTCTCTCTTCAGAAGAGGACTCTGTGTTAGAATGAAGATAACTTAATTCCAGAGAAACAGTCTTGCTGCTAGATTATTTTGAAATGAAAGGCAGAGCGTGTTTTTGCCCTAGCCTTTCCTTTGTAAGAAAACTTCTCAAAAAAAGCCAAAGGGAAGGGTAATTTCTCACACAAATGTGCACAAAACCCCCCAACGTTCCAGCAACTGTCTGGAGAGGAGGATGAAACGTGCTCTGATGTTGAACCCCTTCTGCTGTTAGCTCATTTTTGAGAGACGCTTTGACACTATAATATAGGGTTGCAAATTGGAATTGCAACACCCTGCTATTGGGCCAAGTGATGAAGCAGCACAATAACTGCTTGCTTGATCTTACCAGTCTTTCTTTCATGTGTATGTAAAAGATATTGGGAGCCTTTCCAAGCATCTGTCAGGGGATTTGATGCTGTTAGGTATGGAACTTCAGTCTGTGTGTGGTTAGTGTGTATGTGTGTGAATGTTTTACTAGTATTTTATATAGTGTAGTGACTACAGGGCAAAGCTTCAGGTTTTATAACAGTTGGGTTTTGTTTATTATTAAAAGCTTATAAAAATACTAATTAAACTTGTGGATTACTACAGACAATACAGTTCTTATGATCTCGTCACAGGAGTTTCATAGGTAATTGGTCTTGACCTGTATGTCGTCTTTAATATTTCATTTGCTCCAGAGTATTATTACTCACTTCCTTCAAGATGATAGCTAGGCTTTTTATGCAGCTAAACTTCTCTTTAACCTTGCTATGAGGATGTGACAGCAGGCTAGTTCAGACAGGTTAACATTCATTTGGTAACCAGCCTGCTTAATCAGCCTGCTTCAACCTGCAGCAAATTAAATCTTTGTGAAGTTCTAGCAGACAAGTGATAAAGTCATTCTGAATTATGTATAAAAACGAATGGGGCATTTTCAGTGCTTGTGGCAGCAAATGAAATTTAAGGCTTACGGATTTTTGTTGAAGATGATTAAAATTTATTTTACCTTCATGTTTTTACAGTCCAGTTAGGAGGATGCTGTATTTCTGAAATAGATAATGTAAGTCTCTCATTCTGTGCCCTGCAAAAATAGTAATAATTTTTATAGGGTCTAGAAAATCTTTTTCTGTCCTCTCTGTGTGTCTTCTGAAGGAAGCAGTAGAATCAGTATTTTAAACATATAGCTGGAACTATTTTTCTCCATGTCACCAAGAATAGTACAGCATCAAATGTTTTGTCATTGCCAAAATGAATCAGCTGGCTTTATTTAAGAGCTATTCACATTGTGATCTTAGCCCATGTGTTATCAAGATAGGGCTTAGGTACTTCTGAAGATTCTACTTGTGGTCATCAACCTCACTTGACCAGGACTGATGCGCTTTCTGGAAGAGGGCAGAAGGCTGTATGAAGAAAGGTGCCTGAATTGCAAGGATGGCACTGATGGTTCTGATCACAGAAGAACAGACTATTCTCATTTTTAGTTGGATCGATTAATGCATTTTTAAAAGCAACCTGGGATCAGATCTTCAAATATTGTTATTGTGTTTGCAGGCATCTTATAATTTTGTCTTTCAAATGACGTTAGCTTTTTTCTACTTGCTCTCTTTTTAGTTTTAAAAAGTTGAGATTTAGGCATATAGCAACAGGCAGAAGTGCTATTTCTGTTGGCACTGGTTAATGAACATCTATCCTGTCTGTGCTGACACAATTTCATCAGCACTGTTGAGTTTGCACGTGTCTTTGTTATATGAGGAACATGACACTTGCCTTTGACATCATTAATGACTGAGATGGAGATGAACTTTATTGAAGCAGCCATCTTGATTGTGTATTTTACAATGTCTGCAGATAAACTGTTCTTTTAAGATAATATTTTTTTCAAGATGACTTAACTGTTTTTAATTAGTTGTATCAGTATCTATCATCTTCATTTTAACCTTTGTTTATTGATTAGGAAGGAAAAAACTACATTTACTTCATAAATTACAGCATACTGCTGTAATAGTTAGTCCATACAAACAATGATTCAAACTTCAGTTCTGACTTGGCAGAAAATAACAATTCAAGACAGCTTTGAGTTTTCAGTTCCATTTAGTTTGTTTTGATACTTTGTGCATACACACCTGTAAAACTCAGTTAATATTTCTTTGAATAATGTAAGGAATCATTTTCACTTTTCAGGCTTCTTTATGTTTGTATAATTAATGGTCTTTTGCAGTGCAGTCTTCAGTTCAAATCTCAAAGCAACCTTAAAAAAAAAAAAAAAACAAGAAACCTCCCCAAAAACCACCTTCCTTTGAGACTATGGCTTTAATAAATGATCATTGCTTCGTTTGTAGATGACTCTAGCTGTATCGGGACTGACTTTTCCTTGCCATCGACTTACAGTTGGAAGAAGATCTTCACCTGTACAAACAAGGGAACAGTCAGAGGAGGTAAGAACATCATCTTTATTTCACTAGAATTGTCTAGGAAGAAGCAGGGAAAGCCCATTTTTCCATGGTCACCATCCCTTCTATTGCCAAATACATGAGTAGAATTCTGCCTTAAAAGAATCAATTTACAGTTCCTGTAACACGCAGTTGTAACATAGTAAGGAACTGGGTAGATGAGTCTGAAGATAAAGAGGGAAAACAAAGTAAGCAAGCCACAGGAAGCATGAAAAACACTCCAAATTAAATATAAGGTTGAAACATATATTTTTAGTATTAGCAGAAAGGGATGTTTACAGACTGTATAAATTCCTGTTTTGTTGTTTCTAACTGTTAGTAGTTTGGGTTAAAATTTGCAATGCCTTTGTTCTTCCTCAAAATGCATTTAATATGAACAGTTTCCCATTTTCCATAGACTTTTCTCATTTTGACTGGAGAGCTATAGCACATAAGGTTTATCTTGCTGCTCAAAAAGGATGTATTTCAGTCTGTTCAGCTCATTTGCGTTGGCAAAACGTAGCTGTGGGGTATGGTCAGGATGCAAGCCTGGAAATAGTTGTTAAAAGTTAGAGGATGGTCATGCAATGCCATTCTAGCTGTACCTGAACCACTTAGCAGATTAAATACATGGTTATTGTTTTCTTCTGGGACCTACCAGCGTAGCTATGTATCATTGCTGCTTTACTTCATTCTTTCAAAATGACCTGAGTTTGTTCACCTTGTAGAATTCTCTTTTTGGCTGGTTCACTCAGTAATTATGTTCTTTATTTGAAGCTTTTTGTTTGTAGTTCTTGTGGAGAGAGATATGCAATGTTTCTGTATTTGAAGGTCTTTGCTGCTCTCATGGTCACTTGCATGCTAGAGATGAAATCTCACGTTCCATACTTCATTGCACCTTCAGAGATTCACACAGATTTTCTGTAGTGTACTATCATTGTAACTTCTAGGTCAAGTGGAGCTGAAATAGTAATTTGTGAAAATAAGTCAATTTGTAGGCAGGTTAATATTGAATACTTAAACCCAAGGTTTTTCTGAGCTCTTTTGTGTTTCAGAGGACATGAAATCCGAAAGATCTGACAGTGGGGGTTGGAAGCACAGATGGCACCTGAGGTCCTTGCACAAAGATGTTGATTTTTCTCCTTAATATTCTTATGCCAAATAAATTGGCCTGTCATTCAACATGCAGCAGTCTGGTGTGCCAAGTTAGGACTACGGGTGCTAAATTTATATGTCAGAGATTGCACTACATGAAATAGGTACCTTTCCATGGACTGTCTCCGACCATCCAAGTACTGCTAAAGTAGATTGTATCAGGATGTCTAAAATTATTGATCAAGTGTGTGTCTTTTCTCACTCTTTCTTATGCAGCTAAACCAGCTGTAGTACCATTGGTTGGAAAACAGCATTAACTTTGGATAAAATTCTCTCAACTATGTGTACACAGAGAATGTTCCTCAGTTATTTAATAATACATTTTGAACCATATTACTGCTATTTCAATGAGACTTCTGTTAAAAGTTAGGCCATATTTATAAAAAGCAGTCTGATAATGCTGTATAAAATAATAAAGTACAATGCAGTATACAAGTATTTTTGTAGAAATGTGTAAGTCTTTTTCACTGTGCATGCAGTTCATATTTCACTGTAGATGATGTCTGCAATAGCAACTTATGGTGGATTTTGTTTTTTGTTTTTATGTAGCAATGCACTGATGTTCATATGGTTAGTGACAGTGATGGAGATGACTTTGAAGATGCTACAGAGTTTGGAGTTGATGATGGAGAAATGTTTGGAGTAGCTTCATCTGCCTTGAGGAAATCCCCAATGAGTAAGAGTTAATTTACAATTAGCTAGTGATTGTAAAGCAGCAGTGAAGGCAGAGCGCTATTTTGGGTCTGCATAAGAGGAAAGTATCGTTTGATAGAAATGTTGGAATTGTTTGTCATGTCTGATGGCTGTATCAAATGAAAATACTGAAAAGATAATTGACAACTATTCCCATTGAGGAACTTTCTTAACCTTATGTTTTTAGCTTACAGTTGAAGAATAGTAATAAAACTTAGAGAAATATGATCTCCAACCAAATGTTCTTGTAGATACCTAGATATCTGCTTCCCTGTTTTGAAAATTCTACAGATTTTAGCTTCATCATCTTGTGGTGATTAATATTTTTAGTAATTTGCATTTAAAGAAGTTTCTCAGTGGTTTGTTTTTTTTTTTTTGTCCTTGAATTATGGAAAAGATTGAGCAGGGACAGTCAGTTACCTCCTATATGCAGTTCTATATACCCTTTATTTACTTTAGGCATGCATTAGTGTTACTACCTTAGAAGTTTTTTGACAGCAAATATATGTAATAATAAGGAAAAAAAAATAACATTATCTATAGGAATTATTTTTTTTTAAAGAATATAAGAGTAACTAGCAATGTAGTGGGTCAAGACTTTGAGGCTAGTCCTTTTATTGCAATGTATTTTAAAGCAAGTCCAGAGTGTTAACTTGAAACGAATGATATATCACATTACACTGGACCTGAGGATTTTACTGTTTGGAAAGCCTGAATGTATTCATGAGAGTATCTAGAAATTTCATGTCTTTCCAAAGGTTCATAGTCAATAGTCTCTCATGAAATTTATATGTTCTCTTGGTAACCAGTTCAGTAAGATGTCAGAATTTAAAAAAATCTATGAAGCAAGTGAATCTGCATATTAAAATGTTTCCATAAGGTTGTGTTTAATTTATATATATTTTTTTTTTAAGTGCCAGAAAATGCAGAAAATGAAGGAGATGCCTTATTACAATTTACAGCAGAGTTTTCTTCAAGGTAAGCTTAGCCTATTAACTGTGCAATTCATGTTACAAACTAAGTAAAATTTAGTAATGAATGAAAATAAAAATAAACCAAATGTATGTATTGTGGCATCATAGCATATTTAAGCATCTTGATCTAAGTTATTTTAAGCTTTGCTTTGTTAGAACTGTTTCTGCAATAAAATTATTTCTCACTCCAAGTTAGAGTGACATATTCTTGCCTTATTTAATTTGCAACTAATTAATATAATTCCATAATTATGTAAAGGTCCAGCAGGATGATAAAGACTCTGATTATGTATAGTAATTTTAATGCAGTCTACAGGAACAGAAAAGCTGAAACAGATTAATATTGAAAAATATATAGTGATTTGCAGTAAGAGTAGTAATGAAGTGGTTGGATAAGTCTCTACTTTTAAAAAATATAGAAATGCTGCTTTTTTTAACTTTATACCTCCAAATCATACATTGTTAAACACTTGCCATGTGTCATCAAACAGGTAGAATCTGTAAATGAATATACTGCAAAGTAATGCAAGGTTTATATACCTTCTGTTTTCACTCTGTGATGGAAATGTTCATTGATAGATACTAGATGCATTAATGTGTAATACAAGAAAAAGCCTACAATTAGCCTTTAAGAATATAATAAAGAGAGGAAATAAATTATGATTGAAAAATTATATAGACCTTTAGGTGCCTGTGTGTAAACAGGAAGTTTCTATGACAAAATTTGTAAGGTAGTAGTTAGATATTTTGAGCTTTTGAATGTTGGGAGACATGGCTTCTAAATATTTCACTTCTGTCCTTTAAAATTATAGTACCTCACCTTTCTTAAGGTTTAGCCAATGCATTATATTTTCAGACTATACGAAGAGGTAGACTATTGGAATTACTTACTTTTGTAATTTTTTATTAATTGATAATTTTATCTCAAATAGATATGGTGACTGCCACCCCGTTTATTTTATTGGATCACTAGAGGCTGCTTTTCAAGAAGCCTTCTATGGGAAAGCTAGAGATGTAAGTGTGTATTAAAACAACTTTATTTATTATTGGGGAGGAAAAAATAAATTGCTTTAAATGCTTCATCTTTATTTTTAAAAAGGTAAACTACAGTTTGCAGTTATCTTGGCTTTATTGTTTGTGAAGAGTTACACTCATTCAGTTAGACTGACTGAAATACTTCTTGCTGAAAGTAGGGAATAACTTATGCTTCCTAATCATTCAGGCTGTATTTTCATCGGAGGTCTCACCAGAGCTACTCTTCTTTTTTTTTTTTTCCCACCCTCCCTTTTCTTCCTGAAATAATGGTGTCCTAGCACCAGATAACACTAGCTACGAGTCTTCTGGTTGACAAGATGAACGTTACATGTTGGTAACTCCTTTGAGGAGTGGCTAATGAAATTGTAAATTTAAACCTAAATGTCTCTGAAATACAGTGTGCTTTTCCTTTCCGTTGTACAGCCCTTATCTGCCAAGTTAATTCCCATACTAAGGCTTGATTATTTAGTTTTTCTGTACATCCAGCCAGACAGCTCAAGTTTCTGTTATTCCATGCAGTTTTAAAATCAGTATTTTAATAAAATTAGAATGGGGGTAGTTTGTTTAAGTTTTTGTGAATTGATTCACTAAGGAGAAACCCAAACCCGCCTGCATAATTAAGCATAGATAAAGCTGAAACACAAACAAGAAAATCATGCTGCTAAATTTACTTTTTATTGTCTTGATAGATATTTTATTTTAAAGTGAAGAATGTTTTGGCTTCCTGTAGTTGTTCATATTGGAAGGAACAGCTATTTTTGTTAGGGGTAGTTCTGGTAAGTGCAGTGTTACGAAGCTACACTTGTATGGCTTAAGTTAACACACACTTAACATGTTGTGTGCACACTCTTTAGTGAATATTTTCATGTCTTTGAGCAGATTTCAGCGCATAAATGGATCCATATAAATTCAGTGGCAAAGTATTAATTTATTACTCATTAAATAATGGAGTAATCATTAAAGTGGACCCTAATGCATGTTTAAAAGAGATCATATCAATCAAAGGAAAGCATTTGAGTTAGGAGGTTCACTTTGTGTTGTTTCATGACATTTAATTCATTAAGCTGAACAGATGAGAGCCCATTAAAGGCTTTCATAAATATTTTTTATACCTATAAATATGATAGTAACGTAGGGCAGTTACTTAGTTTTTTAATACTGAAAGCACTTCTTAAACTACTTACATAGCACTCCTGTAATTCATGTCACCTTACATTTCTAATGTTTTTGCACTGTATTTGGACCAGATCCTCATCAGGATAAAGTTATATACTGAGGAAAGTAGTATTTTAGTGGCTTCTTTCTTTTTTTTCTCCCACTATTGCCTCAATTTTTCAAAGCTCTCCCCTGCAACTACCCTGTGGAATTACATGATTTTTATTGTAATATTCGGACTTGAAACAAAGGTATGGGAATGTATAAACACAATTTATTTTTATTGCTTTTCCCCTGATACATGCAAGTTTTTTCAGTACTGCCTCCTGGAATTCATAATTGAGGCAAGGGATACATTATTGTATATTTTCATAATTGTATTTCATAAAATAATTGAATATGTGTATCAGTAGACAAAAAAAAAGCTTGGGAGGAATCACAACCTGTGTATCCTGTCTTCTAGTTTATACTATGGAGGGCACTTAATTTTACCAGGGCGACAGATGAGCTTCAGACACCAGCATTCTTCACTTGAAGTGAGAAATTGAGTTCCAAGAGTAAATAAAAACAAGATTGAAGGTTTAAATCCTCTGCTAGGCTTTTTGAACTTATATACTCATTAAATGTTTATTGGAGTGGTGGGATTACGAAGGATTTGGGTAGCTTCATCAACTGGTATATACTTAATCACTAAGTAAAACACTACATTTGATAGAGTGTTTCTCACGATGCCACACTCGATCCATCTTAATGAAAACCGCTTCAAACTGATTTAATTTGAGAGCACTTGGCAGCTTGAGTGCTCAGAGATCTTAGCCTTTTCTTGACAAATTCTCAATGCTGTCCAAAGCAGAAGGTGCACTCTGCAGTTCGGGTCTAGTGAGACAGCCATTAGCTACGTTTTTAACCTATATTGAGATACTTTTTCCCTCAAAAAAAATCCCATTATAGATGAACCTGAAGCCTTTTTGCAGAGATACTTTAATTTGGGTTATTTTAAGGAAATGAATTTATATCAGAATGTGTGTTTTAGGCACAGGTTATGGGTTAAAATCCTTTTAAAGAAAATAGTTATTGCTTTGTTAAATCTTAATGTCTTGTCCTTTCATGTGTTGGAAAGGATGTTCATACTTGTTTAAGAAAATTTTACTTGAAAAAGAAATACCTTGTAAAAAAAAGCTTTGATGTCTCTGACCCATGTTTTGTTTAGCTTTTGTTATTGTAGCTTTTCATTTTGAGTCTTTAGAGAAATAGCTATCATATATGTTAATCTTAACTTTATTCCTTTAGAGCAACTGCTACCATGATAATGCCAGTTTTAGGTAAGAAAGATGGAATGAGTTCAAATGTAGCTCTGCGTTAAAACCTGTAAATCTCTATAGCACAAAAATACAATAGCCAAGATAGAGAGCTTTGCCACCAACAACCAGTGTCCTTGGCAATGAAATCTCCAGTTAACTCCTGAAGCCCAACAGTCAAGAGCATTGTGTGTGTTCGTTTCTGAGGCTTATTATATATAGATAAATCTATAACACAATAATTTTTTTTTTTTTTTAGTTGTGTCAGGAAGAGAAAGAGAGACATAGGTTTATTAAATAAACAAATAAGTTATTTTTGTGAAAGTTGTCTTCTACTTATTGTGCCAATTGCAAAGAAGCATATCTCTGCTACATTAGTTTATGAAGAACAAGCTTCCTCTTGCTCAAGTAGCTACACTATCATAGAAATAACTAGACCTGATGCCATGGAAAAACTCTTCTAAAGGACAGTTTTAACAAGATGTCTGGGGGAGGTTTCTTTGTGACTGAAAGCAGTTTGTTGGTGCCTTGTATTCTAAAACATCAGGGGGTTATCCTATATTGGGGCAATATTGTTATTAATACAAGATCTTAATCGCTATATTAAATCTCGCTGAGCTATTTACTTGAATAATACTTAATTTTTTTTTTTTTATTAGAGCTTGTTTGCCTTTTCATTTTTATAGGTGTTTGCTACTCTTTTATTACGAGAAAGAATAAAGACATCAGCTTTACCTTTTCAGGAGCTCTTATCTTTATATATCTGTCAGGTCACCTCCTGCTCCTCTCTCAACCTTTCTGTCCACTGACTTAATAAATATGTGAAACATCTCTCTTAGCACAGATTGGTATTGTCACTGCAGTATGTATTCCTGCATACTGAAAATGAACCATGTTTTTCTTCACCTTGAATTCTGTCTTTTAGGTTTGGTTTAGTGGCAGCACCATCCCTCTCACATATGGATACTTTATTTACTGAATGCCTAGAAGAAAGTATGCTCCTGTGATCTGGCATGTTTAAATAACAGCTCCTTTTTTTTTTTCTTCCTAGTGTTAGCAGAATATTCCCTTACACAGGACTTTCTGTAGGATCATTTTATCAATGTAATTCAGAAAACTGTCCCTTATTATTTTAGCTAATTAAATTCATGCAGAACTTAAAACATGATGAATATTCACAGAGATAATTATTCTGATTTCTGTTAGAGCACTTGATAGAAACAGCAGTGGCTGCCCTCCAGTCTTTTTGTCTCAGAGAGAAATTTGAAGTCTTATCTTTTAGATGCTACCTCATGCAGAGAGAGGTTTTGAATCCCTGTTGAAGGACAGATATTTCATTTAGTCTTTGTTATTTTTCCCCCTCATTTATTCCCTAAACACTGTGGAGTAATGTCAAGGAGTACATCTGCATCATCATCTTTTACTTTGCAGGCACATTTCAAATTCAGGTGTCCTGTATGTGTTTTGAAGATCTGTTTGTGGTTGAGCTGTCTGAGGGTCCTAGATGGAGAAATTACTACTTTACAGATTCTGATTAAACATAAATAACCTGTACACCAATCTACATGGTCTTGTTGGAACTGTAGAGGGCAGGTATAGAAGTATAACTCTAGGATCCCAGGAAGCGTAAAGCAGCTGCACTATGGTAGATGCCAGTACCAAAACTGCAGTTAAGTTTTGTGTCAGTCACCTACATTTTCTTTCCAGTCTCACCTGATATGTGTTTGGAGTTCTGTCCTTTTGTTCTTAAATCCATTCTGAACTTTTTGATAATTATTATTTAGAAATGTTTGCTACAGCGTACCAGCTTAGTACCCCTACTGTATGCCTACACACCCTTCATTCTGCTTCATCTTTCATATCAGAGAGATTAGTCCTGGCTATGGGTCCCTCTTCAATGTTCTCTGTACCTGATATTAAATAATGAAAGATTATTGACATTGCCACACTCTCATTCCAAGCCTATGATTTGTAGAACTTATTTTAATTTGGTTTTAATTACTGGATATTCTTTGAATTGTGTAAGGTATCACTACAACTTCAATCAGTTGAAACAGAAATACAACAGTATAATAGGATCAAATATTTGGAAGATGAAAGTAGACCAAATCAAGCTTAAAATAAAATACAGCTTTACCTGGCATAGTGGTTACCCATTTGAGCAGCTTACTGTGATTCATATGGATTCTTCGTCACTGATGGTTTTTTGACATTAGATGTTTTACTAAAAAATAAAATTACTGAAAGATTAAATTAGGAATTAGTCTGGGGATGTCTTATGCCATGTGTGATACACCAGATCAGAAGATTACAGGAATCATCTCACTCTCCCTTTGGGAACCCGTGTGGTACAGCTTAATCCAGATCACCTTCGTGTTAGACAGAGTTTGAGTTCTGCTTAGGGAAAAAAGATAGTGCATGATAGAATAGTTGTGTCCAAGAATGCTGGTCATGTGATCTGCAAGATCACCGTAGAAAGGTGGATCAAATTGTATACTTCAAAGGCTTAAACATGTACAAGTATTTTCCTTTGTTGATTTAAATTAGCTCTCACTACGTAAAACGTGGAGGGAAAAGGAAGATCTTGATTTATTAGTCTCCCAGCTTGAACGAACATTTGTGTCTCTAGCAGATGTTACATTGTGAACATTTTTGCCTCAGTTATTACTTGAACTTGTGAACCTGAGGTTCAGAAATAACTTTTCTGTGTTTTTGCTGACCCTTATGACTGTATTGCTGTTCTCATTCTAGTTCATATTCTTCTGAGGTATCCAAGTTATTCATGTCATTAAGAACTGGCTGAGAAGCTTGGATATCCCATTAGAATCATAGAATCCTTTAGGTTGGAAGGGACCTTCAAGATCATCAACCATTGAGCCATTAGGGCTCTAAAGTCCTCTGCTAAAACAGATCAGAATCTGTCAGGGTTGGAAGGGACCACAAGGATCCCCCAGTTCCAACCCCTCTGCCATGAGCAGGGACACCTCCCACTAGATCAGGCTGCTCAGAGCCTCATCCAGCCTGGCCTTAAAGACCCTCAGGGATGGGGCCTCAACCACCTCCCTGGGCAACCCCTTCCAGGGTCTCACCACTCTCATGGTGAAGAACTTCTTCCTCATGTCCAGCCTGAATCTACCCACTTCCAGCTTTGCCACATTCCCCCTAGTTCTTTCGTTACTCTATTTCTTTCTGCCTGAGTGCCAACTTTTCCTTCATTTCTTCTAATTCTGCAGAAAAATACATGAACTTTCCTGAAGCTCCAAAATGCAGAAATGGCCAAGTGGATGGCATAGCCATTTTGGTACATAAGACAGATCTTTGGTGTGTTTGTCTCATGCTTGGGAGCACATGTGCACGTTAGATCTCTTAGTCAGCTGCACGGGGTTTATGTGGCAGGAGGCTGCTGTGCTTTGGGTGATGTGTTAGAGAGGTTGCATTGTGCAGGGCTACAGGTGGGAGGGCTGTGCCTCTCAGGGAGGTTCCTTGATCCAGTACGGTGTCCATCTACAGCCCACCTTTCCTTCCAAGTGCCAGGCATGTTGCATCAACAGATCCGCATCAGGTGGGAGAGGGCTGCAGCACTTCACTGGAGGTACACCGTGGTGGCTGTCAGGCAAGGGAGCAGAGGCATGGCTGAGGCTCAGGTAGTCTCTGTGCAACAGAGGCTGCAGAAGAAAATGCTTGAGGTCTGAAGTATTTAAGGGGTTTAGATAGCCAAGTTACTGAAAGCAGTTAGCACCTTTCTTATGTCCCTTTTTCCTCTGAAATAAAATGGAACCTGGAGCTTAGAGTTCAAGCTTTTAGGTGTTATTGGCACTGGTGAGACTTACACTCCCAAGTACATTTGTAAATCCAGATCCCTTTTGAAAATTCTAGTGTATCACTCACTGTTCAGTCTTCAACGTCCACATACTCTGAAAAATACATCTCTTGATGGCTTAAGTTTCTGAATTCCTAAGGCCTTTGGAAGTCCATCAGCTATTCAACATTTAGCACCCTTTCCATTTCCCACACCTTTATTTGGAGTAGCAGTTCTTCCCCACCAGATTTTTTTTCTAGTTAAAGTTTTGTGCCAAGTATATAAACCTTGAGTCATATTTTTAAAAATCCTAACACAGAACAGACTAGTGCTCTGTTAGTGGGTGTCTTCTATGGAAATCAAGACTGTTCAACAGTTTAGTTAGCCTATTTTATTCATACCGACTAAAAAATTGCCAGTATTAGTCATCATAGAATCCTAGAATTTACTGTGATTTTCCCAAGGCTTGAGCTACAACTAACAAAAACCTGCTTGTAAATATATACTACTATGTGATAATAAACAAAACCCCAAACCAAACAAACAAATCACACCACAACAGCAACAACAACAAACTACAAGCCATGAGCCTTTTACAATAATTCTTTTTTCCAGGGGAAAAATATCCCAGGCTTCCACTAATCTTTTTCGAAATCATGTTTCAGCACTTCAGTTCCACCTTCTACATTTTTTCCGTTGTCCTAGCAGTGTGCCTATGCCTGACCTTAACATTTTGGATGAATTATCAGACAAGTACAATCTTTTATATACGATGGAGTTTAGTCTTTGCATGGTGAGATTTGTTGATGCAACAAAAATTACATTCACTTGTAAAGTGGCTCAGTGTAAACATCTATTGTGTATGTGCCTGTTCTGTTTACTAAAATTTGTCTCTAAGTCCTTAAGCCTAAAACTGTACATATTTTGAAACATTCCGTTGTATGCAATCTCATATTTAACAGTTTCATGGGGTTGTTTCTTTGGAAGTAAAAGTGTTTCTCAAGAGCCTTTTTTTCTATCCACTCCCAGTGAAAAGGGGAGAGCAAAGCCATCCGCTTACCACAAAGCAGTGCCACCACAAAGGAAAGATTAAGGGTTTAGAGAGAGGTCAATGTGGGTTTTTCTCTAACTAAACACTTTCCTAAAGTTTCCTTGTGGAAAAAATAATGAAGTCATCTCAGAGTTTTTAAAGAATTTTTATTTCTTTTTCACCGTCTGCATTCGCTTGTCTTCTCAGCATGGATGTTTAATCTTTCTAGGCTTTGTGAATTGGTCCAAATGAATAAGTGGTGAGCTGTCTCTCTAGGAGCTAGAGGCTTATTCTAAGGCCCTAATCACTGAGTAAACACATCTTTGCCCTCCCTCTCTTACAACTGCTATATAATAGTCGAGATTCTAGCACAGTAACCTGGATATTGCAGGGATCGACGCTTTGAAATGCAGAATGCCTGATCCTCAAAAACAGACAGTGCCTGATCTTCCCCTGCCTCTTTCTTCTTTTTAAATTAAATATCACCACAGAAATGCTGTTTTATTGCTTGATATTGTGCATCAGTGCCCTGGATTTTCAAGTTTAGTTTCAGTCAACATTGTTGGCTGCACTTATTTTGATCTCTGCATGTTGGTCTTATTAATGGTTCTTCCTGGCACATGTGTCTGTGGTTCTGAAGAACCACATTTAAATTAAATTTGACAAACATGAATGCAGATTACTAATCCCTTTGCCAAAGTCTAATGTTCAAATGTATTCTTCTTTTTATAAACAGACATTAAGTTTTATTCAAAGCCAGTATACGAGCTGATAGCCATACAGGTTTTTTTACAAAGACAGCTTGTCTTAAAATAGCATCCCATGTCCTGCTACATCAATACACATCAACATCTAGTGTTCACTGTTACTTTTGATTAAGAGATTTGAAATGAATTTAAGTCTGAAAATAGCATTTACTGTATTGTCTCAGCAAATATATTCAAGTAGGATTTTAACATATATTAATATATAAGGGTATGGGGGGATGGAAAGTTGTAACTTTCTGGATGGTATTTATAGTTCATTGAATACCAGGTACAGGATCGTGGTCCTCAACTAGCTCGTAGTTTCCTTGTATTTTTCTCAGTCTGCTTTCTATATTTACATGCAGGTAAGTATGTAAGACCTCCTTGCCAAAAGGTCTGAGGTTATCAAGGGGACACAGCACAGCTCTGCTGCTGGCAGTGAAGCTCAAGTACTACTTGATAGGGCTTCAGAAGAACACAGCACAGAATATCTTGTTTCAAGAGGTTGCAAACACCATGCTCAACATCTAGTCTTCGCTAGTGTGGTACCTGTGATGTGATATGTCAGTGCTCACAAACTCGATGTGGGATTTGACCCACGTCTTCCGTACTCCTTCCCGTCTGTCTTTCACACGCGCAGTGCTGGGGCAGCCGCCTGGCTCCTCAGCCCCACGGGAGCTGGAGCCAGCTGAGCTGACACATGGCCTTTTGACCAACAACATGCCGACTTCCAAAGCGTGTGAGACACGGATCTGCTGTGGGCTTCCCGTCATACGGCTGGATGGAGACCTGCCAGAACAGCGTGTAGCGTCACAGGCTTTGGGACTGTGGGCAACTCTAGTTCTTCACCATGAGAGTGGTGAGACCCTGGAAGGGGTTGCCCAGGGAGGTGGTTGAGGCCCCATCCCTGAGGGTCTTTAAGGCCAGGCTGGATGAGGCTCTGAGCAGCCTGATCTAGTGGGAGGTGTCCCTGCTCATGGCAGAGGGGTTGGAACTGGGGGATCCTTGTGGTCCCTTCCAACCCTGACAGATTCTGATCTGTTTTAGCAGAGGACTTTAGAGCCCTAATGGCTCAATGGTTGATGATCTTGAAGGTCCCTTCCAACCTAAAGGATTCTATGATTCTATGATTCTATTGTTATTGACTCATTTTCCTCTTTCTGTGGCTACAGATTAGGTGATAGCAATACACTGTCATTTTTTTTTTCAGGTTGTTTATAATCGTTTTATATCACAGATGCTGTTGTAACAAGAGGTGTGTTCCTTGCTCAAGGAATTATTGGGCAGCAAGCCCCAAAAGTTGCTCATTTCTTAAGCTAGGTCTGTTAATAAGGGTTTTGTTTTTCATTCAAATGTTGCTGTTTTCGTGTTCTAAGCATATAATATATTGTGCTTGGTACCCAAAATAGAAGATTGGGAAGGTCTGAGAAGGGATGGATCATTTGACTTGAAATCTACTGGGGTTTTTTTCCTTGTGTTTGCACACTGAGATACTTTGTACCCTCAATAAACAACATCGGATGTACTAACACAAATCTACAGCTTATTTTAAATTATTGCATAGCCTGAGGAAGTTTGCACTGATCTTTTCTCGTGTCTTTTCAGAGAAAGCTTCTTGCTATCTACCTCCACCATGATGAAAGTGTTCTAACCAACGTCTTCTGTTCACAAATGCTTTGTGCTGAATCTATTGTCTCGTATCTGAGTCAGAACTTCATTACCTGGGCATGGGACATGACAAAAGAAGCTAACAGAGCAAGGTAAAGCCTCTTTAGATTGTGAGTGGAGCAGCTTTTCTCTCAAAGAAGACCCTTATCTCTGTGTATCAGATCTTCTTCTGCTTGATCTCTATTTGAACTAAAAGCTTCATGCTCATTCTTAGCTGATCAATGAAGGTGTGCTGGCTGACATTCACTGACAATGAGACCATCCTTGTTTTTATTACAAAGTGATTTATTATTCTTGTGCAGGAAGGTATAGTTGAACAAAAAATTATTTCTTTATTTCTTCTTTTTCCTTTTTTTTTTTTTTTTTGAGTATATTGTACAAACATAGTTCTAGGAATGTGGCTTCACAGTTTGGTATTGTAGTGCCATAATATTACATGACAGTAATTGTATGAACATAGGTGTGACAGCATGAGAACTGTCCGGGATAATAACTGCTGTTGTTAAATAAGTCTTACTTAGAAAACAACATGTATGTGATAAATTAATCTTAAAACCAGAACATGCAAAAAAATAAAAGCTTGCAATTCATCTGAGCTTTTTTGAACTATAGTTTTCTTACAGAACATTCCTTTGGTAATGTTCAGATAATTTGATATGTTTTAATGTAAGAATAGCTACCCAGTACCTTAGAGAGACCTTCATTTTGGTGATGAGTAAAGAAATTAAAAGCCTGTAGATTCCATGTCCTTCTACATCTATTGTGTGTTAAAACGTTTTCTTTATATTAAGACCTCTGTTCTTTAGTTATGTCTGTTGAATGTAATCTATTGAAAATAGTTCTATTATTATACTTATTATTAAATTATTATATATTATATTATTATTATTCGACTTGTTTGGCTTTCTAACTTGGACCTTATTTCATCACCTTTATATACACAGAAGATAACTGCTTGTCAGGATAAATGTTTTGCGTATATTACTATAATGAGAGTTATTCTAACTTTTGAACAAAAGATACGTCATTTGTGCTGGGATAAAGTTACCACTTTTTTTACACAATTCTATCAATTATTAAATAATTAAAGTATGTATTTGTTTCTTTCTCTTGTGTCTTGCTAGAATAGAGTATTTTTGCATTCCTGTTCTTAAGTATGTAGATTACAGTTAACGTTTCTTTACTGGAAGTGAGCATGGAGAAGAGAACAACCTCTTCTTCTGATAGATTTTTTTTTAAATGACAGTTGTGTTTCGCAGGAATTCCTCACTTGACCTTCTGCATTTTGTCACTGAACAAGTCAACAGCAATGTTTCCAGTTTAAGTTATTCTAGCGGAGAGTTAAAGACTAAGGAAAAAAGCTGTTGCAAAAAGAGATAAAAAGCTATTTAAAAAGAAAAGAGAGAGAGAGAGTGGGAATGAGAGAGAGAGGAAAAACAACAAACATCTAGGTCCTTTCCTGGGACCAAATACATAGACTGGAGAGTTGCTTAAGTCTTTTGGTATTACCATTCATGGGCAGTAAGGAGCCTCCTCCTTTTCTTTTATCCCACAAGTTGATGTAGAAGGAAACACTATTTCTAAACCATCTGTAGTGGCTAAGTTCAGCTGACTACCTGCTGTTCTATTGTTCACTTTTCTATTTAATTCTCTAGTTTCTTTTATTTTACAATGACAAAAAATTGCAGTGTAGTTTCTTTTGAAAAACTGTGTTTGAGGGTCTTTTTTATGACTGACAATCAACAGCCATGTAATTGCTTTGTTGTGTTTGACTAAAGAAATCTATTAAGTAGCACAACTTTGATACACTAGTAATAAGAGTTTGCAGGTTACAGAGACACCTGTGGTGACCAAAGCGACAGAAGCTGCTGCTTAGAAAGAGCCTGTACAGCTGTGTCCTATTAACTCCTTATGACACTTCTTAAAACACAAAATAAAGGGCTTGTTTAAGTCTTTATAGCTGTTCTCAATTAACCCAGTCACCGATTGTGCAGCACCATCGGGGTTTTAAGGCTTCAGTTTTTGCTTTCTAATAACAATAAAGTAACTGTCATATTAACAGTGAGGTCAAAAAATAGGAAGGGGTAAACAAGGCATGCTGGCTGGAATTAGAATAATTTCTCGGGTTCTTGTGGTGTCACATCCTGCTCCGAAGACTGTGATGTCTTCAGAGGGGGCATGATGCTTCCTTCTCCCTTTTGGCATTCTCATAAATAACTTCTCAGTCCCTCTGTTTAATTACTACCCTTCCTTATGTGACACAACGACAGTGGTCTTGAAGCCTGTTCTGTGTCCCTGTGAACACAGTTGCACGTAGCTTTTGACCTCAGTGGTGAGAAGACAACAGCAGCAAGAGAAGGAACTGCTTGTTGTATGCTGGTGTATTTGTGCTGTTAGAGTTAGGTTAGTGGAAAAGCCAGGGTGGGAAGGCAGAGGAATCAGGCCCACTTTATTTACAGCAATCATTAGGGCCACTTCAATGTCATTAGACAAATAGTATGTAGTAAATGTCGTAAAAGACAAATTTTTAGTGCTGTAGCATGGCATGAGTAAAACAGATAGAAATAATTGCCTCCCTCTCATAAGCCAAAAAAACCCCTTGAATATTTGGATTTTTTTTCTTGCTCTTTGCTGTCTTCTTTCTGATGCCTACAGATGTCATTCTGCTCAGGAAGTCTTAATAGGAGTTTCCATTATTGTCATTAATGAAATGAGCTTCCATCCTGAACACTATAGAACAAAACCAGCTCCAAAATCTTGTCATTTTTCCTAATTTTAAATATGTTTCTCAGCTGACACTGATGTCAGTCTGTGCTTTGAATCCTGCATTACTATATTCTAGCACTTTTCAGACAGAACCTCTCAGCCTTCTTCAACATCCACTGCAACAGAGTGAGGAGTTCTGTAGGTAGGACTGGAAATAAAATGCTATGTGCAGGCACCAGGGTAACTGTTAGCAGTCGAGCAAAAGCATAAGCATTAGCACTTTGGAAGGCAGATTTCTAACAGTTTCTAACTGCAGCCACCCAGGACTGTTACTTTGTCAAACTGAAGGAGAACTCCAGTTAATACAGTGAAGAGGGTGTTTTGTTTGGTTTCCACAGCTTTTAATTGCCTCTGATAAAAGGTTTGCAGGAAAGGGAGCAATTACTTTGGGTAAGAGTTGTAAATTATGAATCTTTTTATTACTAAAATTAAAAAAAAATCATACCTACAGGCACAAAATAATATTAATAATATTTAACCTTCATTTAGGAAAATAACATGGTGCTTCTATACCGTTAAGGAATCTATGTGAAAGCTTTATCACCTGATGTTCAGACTTTAGTGAGCAACTGTTTGAAACATGCTTGTCATTTATGTTGTCCATGGTCAAAGGAGGAAAAAACCCACAAAGGTGTAGGTATATTTATTGTCTACTAAATATGAGCTGAAAAATCACTGTTTCCTTTCATTACTTCCTATGGAGATATGCTACCATGCCACTCCAAGCAGCAGAAATACACTTATGGGAGGTGTCAGGGCAGTAGTAGTGATGTCTGACAGCAGCAGTGTTGACAGTTCTGGCCCTACCTTTTGGTCTCAGCACGTGGTAGCAGCAGCTCTCCACCTGCATCAGGCCATCACAAGGGCTAAGCAATTCCTCAAGTTTCCAGAGAGGTTGTGGGACAGATAAGCAGGAGAGCCAGATGTGACCAGTTATAAGTTCTGGTACTTTCTGACTTTGAAGAATTGACTTAATACCATTATTCTAATATAGTTATGTGTGGATGGAGATGTATTTATGTGTGTGTGTATCCATGTATGCAAGCACATACCTTAACTGGTTTTTAATTCATTAATATATGTTCATATATTTGTCTCCAGGACAGGTACACATATACCTGCACATACGCACATACCTCTGTGTTTGTACACACAGCATTTACAAACATACATCATGCAGAATATGAACAGATTTTCAATGTACATAACATTTGCCAAGCAAAGCAATGCTAAAACCATAAAACAGCGACTCCATGTCTGCAACAGCTTTTTAGCTTTTGATATTATCGCCCCGGGGCGCTGTATTTCAAGGTGTTACCTACTTTTCTCAGCTCTGATGACAGGTGCTTGTTAGTTTTAATGTTCAAACAATAGTTTTTCACTTTGCTTAAGCTTAGGAAAGAGTTAATTGACTAAAGCTCTTCTCAGCAGCAGGTTGTCTTCACCTGCAATTTCCGTCATCAAGTAATTAGCCATATTCACAGTTGCTGACCCTTAATACTAACCTACTGAATGATGCATGCCTGGATGAAGACCAGTTGACCATATTACTCAAGCTCCCCAATCCTATTTGATCCTGCAGCAAATTTTTGGTAGGTGTGGGGTCTGGGAGAGCTGGACTCAGTGAGCTGATTTCTCACTGCCTCTTCAAGAACGACTATAGATTCTGTATGTGTTGCTTGCAAGACTGTTGGACTTGTTCTTTAGGCACTAAATCCTTAGCAGGTTTCACAGAACTGTGTGAAAACCTTTTCTGTTGTATTTTACAATATTGTATTTAATTTAATAGCAATACAGTGCCAGTCAATGAAAACAGGTCAAAAGTCTAATGTTTTAAAAATAAAGGTTCTCAAACACCAGGCGAGTTTATAATTTTCTGTGTGGTTTGTTTTGTGGAGGAAGAGGAAAGAAGGTGAGGAGGGAACCCTTCTGTTCCGTGATTACATCCCACCCGCTCATTTTCTCCTTTTCTCCTTTGCTTTTGATTTTAGTGGCGGTTTTAACAGAATGTCAAGATCAATTTGCAGCATGGTTTAACTCAAGGTTTGCATTCTGCCAGCAGCGATTGTCCTAACGAACAATGCCCTGTGTTCTTGTAACTTCAGAAGCTTTTAGAAAGCTCATGGCAAGGGCAGCATCTAATGACTTTATTAGTGTAGGGTTTCAAAATGGGCTCAGTAATTGTTCACATCTCTTTGTCATCTAGTCATAATTACTGCATAGTATTGTTCAGGGTTGCACTTGTGAATAGTTTCCTAATAGCACTGAAATGAAGAAAAAAGGAAAAGGACAAAAGGTGATTGTCTCTTTAGATGGAGAACAAAACAGCCTGTATATAGATGATGGTTAAACTGTTTATTATACACCCACCAGAAAAGGTAAACTATCCCTGCTTAAATATTGATGTGCTTCGAGGTAATTTCATGTTAGTAGTCTAAAAATGTCCAAATTTGGAAAAGTAAAAACCAGCAGAGTATGCATTTTTATCTGATTGTGATTAGTGAGATATGGATGTCTGTATGATGTTCAACTATAAATAGAAAATAATCTCTTTGCTGATGTGATTAAAGTTTTCAGTGCATCATTTTATATCCGTATAGTGATGCTTTAAGGTCATCTGAAAAAAAACCAATCTATTAAAACCACAGATGTTAACTAAACTGGTACACTTGTAAGCATATATTTTAAGTCCCCACTATAAAACCAAATCCTAAAACAAGTTGTATCCTACTGTACTCAAATTACAGCCTTGTTTATTCAGCTTGCTGAACAGAAAAGATGAAAGAATAAAACTCTGTAGTGTCCTGTGCAAAAGAGGTGAAGGCAGAAGAACTGGTAGTCAAGACAGACTTGGACTGCTTTGAGAAAGGAGAAAGAAGTCATTCACAGGTCCATCTAACTGCAGGAGTCCACAGCTGCACCAGTGAAGTCTAACACTGGATGGAATTGAAGCTGTAGAGAAATTTAGCTGCATCTATATGTCTATATCAACAGTCAGAAGAAATCGTTGAGCTGGCAGAGTCAGAACTGTTCATACCAACATGCAGCTGAAAGGTGTGAATTCATTCTCCTTGGTAGTGCAGTGTGGCCAGCCAGGACACAGAATCCTTGCAAAAGTGACAAAGAGCAGATCCCCATCGTCTTCCTGTAGGTTAGGATGATTCTGCTTTGACCCCTTGCCTCTCCATTTTGCTGTTCTGTCTGTGGGTCTTGGAGAGCTGCAGATAAAAGCATTCAGTCCATTCCTGGCCAGAAGCTTCCACTGTACCTGCATCATTCCTGACCCATGGTTTTCTGGTCTAATCTTGGGCATGAGGGAAGTTTCTCCGCATTTCTCCATAATCCATTCCAGTACTTGACTTTCACTCCCTTGAGGCAGTTGAGACTAATACTTAACTGAAGTTTCTCTTGCAACAATCAGTGCCAATTGTATCTTGGTTCACTCAGTAGGTATTGATGTATTTTCTTCCTTTTGCTGCTGTGTTCTTTGGACTTAAGTGACGCTGTTATGTTTTCCTGCAATTTTCTTGAACTAAGCAACTGTGATCCCTTCAACCTTCCATTTTAGCTTGTCCTTTTCTGGGCATTTGTTATTGCAACCTTCATATGGTCCTTCTGGAAGTGATTCACATCTTTACTGAAGCACTGTGCCAAAATTTCTTTCTATAATGCTAAATACAGGAAGAGGATTATTTAATGTTTTACAACCATGCTTCTTTTTATTTACCCCAATGTGATGCTTGTCGTCATTGCGTCATAATTTCTGTTCTTCCCTTAATGCTTGGTCCTTACTCCGTATTTGTGCAATTACTCCTCCTGCCTGGAGCCTTTCATTGACCTTGTTAGGTGGCATTTTACTTGACAGAATGTTCCTCCTATTTATGAAGAATAATATGGATTTTTTTACTGACTTCCAATGTGCTTTTAGCTTCTCCCACTATATTAATGCCTGTAAAGTAACTAAATGTGCTCTCTGTTCTTACCTAGGTTATTATTAAACCTGTAGCAAGCCTTAGATATTCCTTAGGAGATCATATATTACATAGCTTTCTAATATGATAGGCAATAATCAAAACTGCCACTCATATGCAAGTCCAGTTATATCTCATTTATACTTTTACCAGTGTTTTTGTTAGGTGTCCAGTGATATCTGAAAGGATGGATTAATAAGTTTCAAGAAGGATGTGTTGTGGACCAAAGCGGGTCATAAAGTATTTACCTAATCTGTTTGAACCTTGCAGGATGAAATTAGATCTTCCATGTTTTATGAAGAGAGATAACCCAGTCATCTAGGCTTTGCTCTCACATAAAGAAGAAGTGGATAAAATCATGCTTTTTTATCTGAATCCCTGGATATTTAGCATGTGGCTACTAAAGAGCTTACCCAGATCATTTGATTCAGGATGGTTTAATATCTTTAAAGAACACCTTGTATCTGTTGCTTATTCATGTTTGAGTTTGAATCAACAGTTACTAGCCAACCAATGTGTCAAAGATATTAGCTGTATTGTGGAGACTATGGATAGCAAGCTTATTTAAATATACTGTTTCATGATTTCAGCTAGTACTTAGCAAAAGAACAGGAGGAAATAAGCTTAAGTTGCACCAGGGGAGGTTTAGATTACGTATCAGGAAGAACTTCCTCCCCGCCAGAGTTGTGAGGCCTTGGACCAGGCTGCCCAGGGAGGAGGTGGAGTCCCCATCCCTGGAGGGATTCAAAAAATGTGTAGACATGGTACTTCAGGACATGGTTTAGTGGTTGTGGGAGTGTTGGTTGATGGTTGGACTTGATGATCTTAACAATCTTTTCCAACCTTAATGTTTCTACTTTTAAAAAAAATGTCAATACCTAATACAAAAATCTTACTTTTACATTAACATTTTAATGGGTCTTATATTGACTTTGTACAGTATATAATTATTATTGAAAATAATCAGAGATCTTGCATATTTAATTTTCATCATTGTTTTCTTCATGCTCGAGAAAGAAGTTACATATTTTCACACCAGTTTCTGAAGTTCTAAAGTTTCTTAAAGTGGGATTTGCCTTAGGAAGTATCTAGCCATAAATAAATCACACTTTTTTTGCCACAAATCATCCCAGTTGTGGACTGAACACCAGTTCAAACTGAAGGGGAATAGATATTATAGAAGAGGTTATCAAATTTTGTCCTCCTGCTGCTTTTTGAGCAGGGCTTCAGGCTGAGGTGATCCAGAAAAAAACATCTTCTGTGCAGCCTTTTCTGTGAAAAGTCCTTTGCCAGAAACATAGTGGGCATCATGTGCCAAAGGGCCTCATTGTAGGAAGAACTTTTCTGAAATTTTCCTACCATTGTGTAAAAATTAAAAGTAACTACAGGAATATTTATATGACTTATAACAAACAACCAGTTATTTATGTAATTTTTTTTTTTTAAACAAGGGGAAATTGATCTAAAATCCTATGCTATTTTTAATTTTTATTTTAATACACTGTGTCCATGCATTTGGGAGCAGACTTCGCTCTGTGTGGAAGAGAATTTGCCCTTTAGTACACTAGACAGATTTACTAATACAGTTATTAACTAACCTTAAGGTGCTGGGAAGAGTTTAAGAAAAGCAAAAGTAAAAGAGAGCTTTTGGGTTTTGTTTGCATTTATAAAAAACATATGAAATGTAGCATCAGGTGTCCCCCTCTGGACATTCCAGGAGTACAGTACAATGTACAATACACAGCTTGCACTGTGTTAGGTTCTTCCTGTGAATTTACCTGGTTAACAAAAAAGAACATGACAATTTGGGAGCCAACCAACTCTGCCTTGAGTCCTCTTTAGGGTCTGGGCACCAGAGATGCCTTCAGCTTATGCAGTTGTTTAAATTGAAATATTAAAGGAATATGTATGTTTTTCTAAAGTATTTAGCATCACAGCTTTTTTGTTTGTTCATGTTCATGGTGTGATAAGGAGGAATCTTGTGTAATCATAGATCCAAACTTCACTACAAGTAGATCCTGTCCCTATGAATTATAAAAATGTGAAACAACATAATATATGAGCTGGAGATACAGAAAGAAGCAATACCAGTCATTGTAATGATGAAACTTCTCCCATTGGGAGCAGCTGCTGTCTCCCACCTAGGGGTTGGCTTTCTTCTTTGAGCTCCCCCCTCTTCACAAAAAAGCAATACATATTCTGTGGTGTAAACAGGTATCATATAGGTCAAAAAGCTTTCCAGAGATTAAAAACCACTGAGATCAACACTTCTGATCATCAGTACTTTGGCCAGAGTCAGCCAATTTTGTTAGAAATTAAAAGCTGCACATTCTCACAAAACCAGATTGATGCTAAACCTCAGAATTTCCAAAGTTCTACATAGCGTATCTGAGATCAGGAGCTGTGGTAGACCACAGACTTAAGCTGTGACAAGTATTGCCTTTGGTTTTGAGACGCAGTAATATTTTAAACTTTTTTCCAGTAGAAATTTTTAAATAAATTGCATTTTATGATAAAATTACAACAAGGCTATGCAAGGAGTGTATTTTAATGTGATGTGTCACATA
Source organism: Merops nubicus (assembly GCF_000691845.1). Classification (NCBI taxonomy): domain Eukaryota; kingdom Metazoa; phylum Chordata; class Aves; order Coraciiformes; family Meropidae; genus Merops; species Merops nubicus. Next base: position 41,704 of record NW_008619711.1, on the reverse strand, counting down.
TTAGCTGGTAGGGAATGATAACATTCTTCTCTGGGAAACCCACATGCTGGAAACACAATAACTCTGGGAAGGGGTTATCTGAGAGTGCATGTGGAGGGCAAATTGCTGTGCAGTGATCAGCAACCCCCCCAAATTAACGTCTTAATTTCACCAGAATAATTTTTCCTCTGTGCAGCTCTTAACAAAGGTGTGAACGTTGTCTAAAAATTAAGACCTATTCAATCTACATTTGAAAAATTAAGATATGTTTGTAGGTTTTTAGGGTTTGTGTCCGTATTTGTCAAGCCATGGTCAGTGTCCATGCTTGTTCTGTAGCTTTATTTACTTCTGGTTTCATCGCTTGTGAGTCATGAAAGGAGTAAAGAAATTCTGCTGTCTGCCAAAACTATTACTTTTCTTGATGAACTCTATTCTTGTAAATTTTGAGATATGTATTTTTAAATTTTTTTTCATTCATAAAATGCTCTTTTGTCTTTCTCATATCTCTCCCTCCTTGAATATTTTTGTAATTAAAAAAATTTGTAATTTCAAAATACAAGGACTAGTAGGGTGCCATTTGCCCTCCCTTTCCTCTCTTTCTACTTTTGGTGGGAGATGACAGGAATTCAGTACGTTGTGGAAAATGTCTCCCCAAAGGGACATCTGGCTCTTTGATGCACTCCACAGGCAGTTCTCTTGGCAGCTCTGGAGATGCCACTGAAAGATCTGGCACAGTCCTTTTTACATAGAAGTAAGAAAATCCCTTGTTAGTGATGTATGAAATAAAATCCTGGCTGTTGCACCAAATTATTTTGGTCCTACTTGGCCATGTGGCCTACTTTGGTTCACGACATGCCATCTTCTGAAGCCAGGGTGCTGAAACCCGTTACCAGCCTTGATTATTGAGAACCCCAATAATCTGTTAGATTCAATATTGTCAGCCAAAAGTTCCACATATAAAAACTTGTCTTCTAAAAAAAAAAAAAAAAAAAAATTGGAAAAAACCTTTTAACATACTGAAATACCTACTTCATTAAGAATTCTCTGTGTACAAACCCCAAGCTTATTTTGAGACAGAATTGTGGGTTGACTAAATGCAGGATTGATTCAAAAATAGAAAAGTTCTACAACTAGTAAGTTAAATATTTTGTTTTTCCATGAAAATCGAGTGCTTTTCTTCTGTGGTGTGTTGAAGATTGCTGAAGAGTTCTAATACACAAGTTTCAGGAATTCAGTCCAATTGCCAGTCTTTCTTACTTCCAGGAGTGAAACCTTGAAGTCACATAAGTCATTTTGCCATGGAAGTTCACCGTTGATTTTTGTGAGGCCAAGGTTTCACCTATGAATTCCCACCTTGAAAAGCAAACCTCAAAAACCATTATTTAGCTTAAGAGCTTATATGTCCAGATTTTACAGACACTTTATTTTGTCTTTACCAGATGGTATATCTCTAAGTAGCTGTTTCCAAGATAGCAGTCTCTATTTGGCATTTTTGGCTTTATCGTTGTGTGTGATCATTTTGAATTGCAGAAGACAGAGAACCAAGGAGGCTAGGAAAGGTACTTACCAGTAATATTTTTGGCTCTGAAATACTCAGTAGCTACCCTTGCTCATCGCCATCCATCCAACTAACTATGGCCATAGTTAAATTATAAATTGTCTCTGAGGAAGATTTTTTTTTTTTTTATCCTCAGGTGCCTCAGACAAACCCAATGTTGTGCTCATGTCAGAGTGATCAACTTTTAGCCATTTTGTTAGATACAATATATATTGATTTAAAAAATGTCAATTTTGAATCTTTTCAGTATCTTTGAGAAGAAATTACTTGGAGCCCTTGACATTTTAATGCAGTTTGTCTTTTCAAATAGATTTGACTTCTAACGCATGTGATAACAGGACTTTGCTCTTCAGTTAGAGCATACACTTCAGAGTAGTTGTTACCTAAAATATTATCATAAGGCATAAGAAAACACACGATTTAAGTTGCCTTTCATGAACATAATTAAGAATTAATAAGCCTGTACCAATGGCTAGTCCTCAGAATTTCCACTGTTTTGCCTTTTGTGACCCATGTTATTAAAAGTCCATTATTTTTACAGACTTTATTAAATTGGATCTTATTAAAGCATTCTATATTTGCATTTGGTCTTTCATAATTCATTATTATTATGACATTTACTTTTTACCATCAGATCTGAAAACATATCATAAGCTACCCTTTTCTCTTGAAAGAAATGCTAATTTCAAACAGTCCTCTAATGGAAGAGAAAAGCTTTATCAGTTTTTTCATTTATTCAAGATCGTGTTAAGAATACTAATGCTAGACTTCTGTATGCTAATATCCAAGAGCTTTTTTTGGTCAAAAGCTTAGAATTATTGTTTTTTAGACCACACTGCTAAGTATGTCACTGGCAGGGCACTAGTACAAAAGAGAATACAATTCTGAATACCACATTTTAATTCTGTGACTGATAAAAACAATTTCTTGATCTTCTTTATTAAAGTATGCTTTCATATGAAATTATACTATTTTTCTACTTTGCCATGTTTACTAGGTTATGCCTCTACTTAGTTTCTCTTTAGAAGTTTTGAACAATTGATTTAACATGATTATTTAGGGGGAGATAGTTTTCAACTATAGCCTGCAGAATAGTGTAACAGGAAATGTAGTTCTCCATCAAATAAATCCCTGTCTTAACTGATTATTAATTATTTTAATTTAGACAGTCTGAGTTCTATCATATTCCGGTAATGCAGATTCCCAAATTCAGTAAAGATTTCCGTAATTCATTTCTAAAAAGGGATAAAGAGCTCTAGAATTGAATGCAGAAGCCTAGATGTTGAACAGTAGATAACAGTTTAACAGATAACAGTTTTTTTAATTGTGCTGAGTTTAGCCTAAGTATTTCGTAAAAACTAACATTGAAAATATGCCTATAATGTTAACTTTCCTCCCTCCACCCCACAGGTTTCTGACGATGTGCACTAGACACTTCGGGAGTGTTGTAGCCCAAACAATTAGAACTCAGAAGACAGACCAGTTTCCACTTTTCCTTATTATTATGGGAAAACGATCATCTAATGAAGTGTTGAATGTAATACAAGGTACAGTTTTCAATTTATATTGAAAGTATTCCTTATGTGAGTATTAAAACTGTCAGAAGACATCTGTGCTAACCATTTCTTTTTTAAGATGTTCAGAATATGAATTTATTACACAGAAAAAACTTTCAGTTGCCACAATATAAAGAACTACTGTTCATAAATGTATTAATTAACATGATATTAGAGATTGAAGTTGCGATGACTGTAATAGATTCATCCTTTAAGGGTTTTTTTAAAAGTAGAAGCCATATTTCCTAAATAGGGAGCTACACATAGTTTTGCAAACTTATATCCAGTTATATCCCTGATATCCAAAGGATTTTGGCTGCACTTTTTGTGTAGTGCCAAGAATGCATTTAAGTCTTTTCACCTGGTTCCTTCTTAACATGTGGACTCCTGTTGCACATAGTGGGCAGGAATTGCTTTTGCATACCTGCCGCAGTGTTGAGACCCCAGATCAGATCAGAATTTCAGTTACTAATATAATCTCACATAAATGAAGCTCTCTGGCTTTTGTGAGCAATTCTTTCTGGCATAACCATTCCTCTGATTTTGCTGACAGCAAGATGACTTAGATGTGCAGTGATGCCCTCTGACTGCTGTTCTCAGTAACTCTTCAAATTAAAATACATCAAAGAGTGGCTGCCTCTAATTTCTTCTGCTTTCTCCACAAGTTTGCCTTCATGACACCATGTCCTCATTTATTTATTGCTTATATCTTGCAATCTTGATTCTGATTTCCCTATTTTCTTGAGGACATTCAGCCTCAAGAAATACTGCCTTTTACAGGCAGCCTTACTGTTTCTTCCTGCATAGGGGATTAATGATTTTCTTGAGGAATCTGTGGTGGACAAAATAGTTAATTTTGCATGGATTTTGTCTCTGTAGTGCAAGGTACAGCACAACACTAATTTGTGATAATTCTGTCACTCGTGAAACATTTTATACAAATTATCTTAGAAATAGAATTTCTCAGTTTTATAGCTGCAGTGTAGCTCAGCACCACTGAAGTCAGTGGTGCTTATTGGCTTAAGTTAGTTAACAGTTGCAGCAACTTGGTGACTCCAAGTCATAAGACAATGCACCTTTATAATATAAAAATAATGCAACTATATAATTTTTATAGAATTGTATTTATATTATAAAATGAATACGGTCATATAAAATAAATGCATATATATATAAAATAATGCAAAATATTATTTAATTCACTACATTTTAAAGATTTATCAGGTTTTCTGCAATCTTTTGAATGAAACTAAAGTTATCATCTATTGGACCAGCCTTACTTAAATATATCCTTCAAAAAAAATCAGCCGTGCTGTGTTTGTTATTTTCCCATGAATTGGGACACTGGTGTCTGTTAACAATATGCTCTCAAATGAATGATGGTCTCTAAAGTCATGCATGTTGTAGCATGCAGGATAACATTTTCTGCTAAGGTAGCAAGTGCTAGAATGGGGAACAATGAGGCCCTTTCACGGCTGGGTGAGAAGGCATGTTTACAGAAGAGATATAACAATATAGAAACTTAAGTCCCAGTGGCATTTGTTGAAATGCAGACTGTCTAAGTTTGCTTTTGATTTTTACTTTTTCCTGGGATTGGAAACTATGGGGACAGTTTTGTTTTCTTTAGTGGTACTTTGGCTTCTGGTTAGTTTACTCCTTTTAAAACTTCGACCAGCATCACCAATATAAATACAGCTCTTATTGTTCTGCTAGGGTCCAAAGGTTCTTTGGGCTGGCAGTTGTTAAGACTATATTTTTTCTACCACTTCTCATGGTCTAAGACCTTTTAACTACTAAGCCAAGTGGCTGTAATAGGTGGTCTAGTCTTCAGTTTGGGAAGAGAAACCAAAGACTGAGTGCATCTTGGTAGGAAATGAATCTTTCAGTCTTACTGAAGACTGGAGGCATGTTGGTAGGAAACTGTAGGGAGATATCTGTTTTCCTATGCTTGTGCTGTATTTCTTAATATATACACAAACAACTTATTTTTCTGCTATTATTACCTTTGCAGTTTTTATCAGAAATAAATACACTGGAGAGAACATATTATAGTATTTGAAATTTTACTCCTGGCTATACCTGAATAAAAATGTGTGCTCATGGATCCTTTGGATCACTGTACTCTGTTTTTTTTCCATTAATTTAAACTAATCCATTTGGATGCTGCTGCCAACATGGTACCTTTAGTTACCTGACTAGAGCAATTGCTTCAGTTTCGCTGGTTATTCCTCAGAATTCTAAAACTGTAGAATCAATTTCATGTCAGGGAGCCACAGACCTATTACTTTAAAATAACATCAGTGTTTAAAAGAAAAAAAAAAAACTTATTTCATGCAAGAACAAAAGCAATTGTGCAGACTTAAACCACCTAAAATTTTAGACCGACTATGAGCAACATTTGTTTGTAAAAACAATTTCAGATTTTCAATAAGATGGCAAACAACATCTTGCTAAGATACTTGCACTTTCTACTTTTCTTTTATTTTCTTTTTTTTTTTAAATCTGGCTATTTATTAGGGATTAATTCTGAAATTACTTTTTTTTGTTTAATAACTTTAATGATAGGGAGTTCAGCTATCTTCCTGTGTTGCTAGGTAACACAACGGTGGATGAGCTAATGATGAGGCTGATGGCTGCAATGGAGATCTTCAGTGCCCAGCAGCAGGAAGACATAAAGGATGAGGTGAGTGCTGAAAGTTCTGGAGATACCTACTGACTTCCATAAATCACAGGGGATGCAGAATAACCCAGACATTTCTTTAGCCGATGAAGTTGGGTGTGATGAGTTTTAATGTTCCTTTTATCATCAGAAATTAAAAAAATTGTCTCCTTTGTGTATTTATTTGGGTCTCAAAACACATCCTTCTTATTTGCCTTGTCATTTTCAGTTTGTTTCCTTTTTCTGAATATTAGTCATGAATAACCGTTTACTTTTACAGTGGTATTTTAGAGCATAATATACTCATACAAGGAAACACCAATCAGATTTTTTTGCAATGACTAGCTCCAAGTCATAGATAGAAGACAAAAAATAGATTGATATATCTTAAATGGTCATGCTTAAAGGGGGATTAAAAGCAGATGTAGCCAGAACTATGCCAGTACTGAATGGGTATTCAGGACAATGCAAAATGGGTAAGTGATGACAAGACTTTTCAAAACCAGTGTTTCAATTACACAGGAGTAGATACAGCGAGGTATACAGATGAAAGATGTTTATCTGTTACTCTATAAATTGAGTTGACATTTTGAAGTAATGAAGGACTTAAGAGTTTACAGTAATAGGTGTGTTGCCATTCAAGATTATTCTTATCCTGTTGTACAGACATTGATTGACAATAATTCACTAAACATGTTCTTCACATTTAAATCTTATACCTCATTAGTACGAGATTTACTGATTATGGTTATAATAATATGAAGGTATGGTATCTGCACAATATCTGTAGTTCACTTTTTCTTCTTTATTTATGCTACCTGTAATTCATTGGTAAAGAAATTGACTTTAATTTTGTTAATACTGAACACACATTTTAATACGAGGATTACAACAAAAATACAAGGCACAATATAATTGAATTTGTTATTGCATTTTAACAGGAATATGTCAGCTATGTTTTGGGTTTTTTTTTTAATGCTTTAATAAGACAGTAAAATTCACATCACAGATGAATTCCAGGAAATGTTCAGAACTGAAAACTATGAAAGCTGATTGAAAGGGAGAGAAAACAGAAGGAAAGAAAAATGTAAAGGCAGAGAGATAAGTGCAAATAAGGGGCAGGAGAAGGAACTAAAAGTAGGAGTGATAGGATTGAAACAGAGAGAGGGACAGGAGACCAGAACAGCTGTCCAGAGCAGGGGACATAAGTATTTAGGAGAGAAGGTGGGGACATGTAAGAGAGTCATAGACCTGTCCTAAGAAGATAGAACCAAGTGGGCTTGCAACTGTGAAACCTCTGGGTGTAAGGGAGACAAAGCTTAAAGAAAGAGAAGGCTCAGTAGCCTTGGGGCCATGATCCATCACAACACTGGGGACTGGACTGTCAGTTCTTCACTAGGTGGCCAAGAACAGTGACAGTTCAGTAACCCATGTCCCCACTGTGGTGATATGGATCTGACTTCTTGCTCCAAGTGCTCTACCTGTGTATGGAGAATAGAAAATTAATTTTTTCTATATTCCTCTAAAATCTACCATTGTCCAAGTCTTGTGTTGTTTTTTATCACATTTCCTTTTGCTGGGAGCACCAGTGACATTTCTTCCTCAACGGAAGTTTTTTCTAACACACTTTGACATTCAGAAAACTAATGGAAAACTTCGTAAACTTTGGAGGCAAATTTCCAGACACCATGGGTTCTATACACAAATAGGATATTTACTTGTTCCTCAGCTCCACTTGCTACAAGCACAATGCAAATGTGATCTCGGACACTTTCACCTTTGAAGCAGGAAGTTTAAAACACCCCAAAAATAACCTTGCTTTATGAAATTATTATTCCAGAGAGGGAATAATTGACAAGCAGTCTATATTCAATGAGGGCTTTAGGCTGAAAAAAAACCCAGCTGCCTTTTTGTGGTTTGCTACATAACGTAGCTTTCTTTTAAGTCTTGTACTTACTTGACAACTTCAAGTGTTCAAACATCAACGCCTTTTCTTTTTTAAGATCTTACTGCAGTCAGTGCAATTTTTTCCCAAATATTACAATAGCAAACAGGATACAGAGTCCGGTTTCTGTTACTGTTTTCTTAATAGCAGCAATAAGTCATCAGAAAACCACAAGAATATAAGCAGAAAATTCTTTTGTGTTTTAAAAAGAGAAGTCATCTATATATCTCTGCTGTAAACAGAAGTGTGTGTGAAAGAAATAGAACTGGAAACACTTGTAAATAGCAGCATGAAGTCAGTAATGAGTCAGTTTATGCAGCTGAACTTCTCCACTTTGAATTTTAACTTGTGTGCACTTGAAAGCTTCCAACACAGCTCTTGCATAATTCTGTGGAGCACAGCATGTTTTGCAGTGCCCTCTGATGGTTATTTCGGTACAGGATGGCTGTTACCACTGTCAGCTGATGGTGCAGGTGCTCGCTGGGATGTTGGCTGCAGCTGTTCAGACACAGTTTTACAGCCAGCTGATCATTGATGGTGTAGATGGGACAGATGCTCAGAACGGTGTCACTGACTTAGTGTCACCTGAGCAAAGTGAGTCACTTCCTTAGCTGGTGGTAATAGTATGATTAGCTAAATCCTGTGCTTTTGTATCCATCTATTAGTAAAATTTACTGGTGTAGCCTCTGGGGCATATTCCTGTAATGCCAAGTGCTAAAATACCATCGTTTAACTAGCAATTGGATTTAATATGTAGATTTGTATATTGTATTCAATTAAGCTTTTTCATAGATATTTCCAAAGAACTACCTTAAAAACAATGAGATGTGTATGTGTACTCATACTAATCCAACATACCTATCTTAATATACACTGGTGTGTAATTTAGGCACCCGCTTTCCCTCCCAAGCTTACTTAAAGGAAGATGAGTCTGCCATCCCATTCTTTCCCTTGCCCCTCCAAGGCTTCTGCATCAATTGTGAACCATTGGGCCTGTTGTTTGCTACCTGTCAGCTGTGTTGACCAGATGACATTTTGGAAACCTGCTTCTTTTGGACCACACTGTTGACGTGCCATTGTAGATACATGGTCTAGTTGTAATGCTGTCTCTTTCTGTAAGTTTGCTGCTTAAATTGACATAGCAACATGCCACAAATAATAATAAAACATGGTCAGCAGCATAGTGACATTGTGCTCCTGATAAGAGGTGGCCAACAGATGATTAAATGGAGGGTACATTGGCAACAACAGCAGCAAGGCCAACTGGCCAGGAGACAGTCCCCCCATTGTCAGTGCAGTCAGGTCTAGGGTCTGAAGTCCACCCTCAGACTGTGTATGCAGAATTGCTCTGAGGCTACATCAATGACTTCATATATCCAATGGACAGATTTTCCTTTTCTGACCACATTTGCTCCTCTGCCCCACGCTACAAATGTTGAAACCTCAACTCTTCAGGCAGTAGGGTTGGGGATTTTTGCAAAAAGGAAATAAATACTACTAAGGGTTTTCTCCTGCTTGTGAAAGAGGGTATCTCAGAGCAGGGACAACCGGCCTCTGCCACTGTTGATCAAGGTGTGAACTAAGATTTTTCAGGGACTGACTTTGAAAAGAGCATGTAGTATCAGTTCCTCCTAAGTGTCAGAGCCTGTTGCTGGACTTAAGAAAACAAATAATAATTGTAGAATATCGTACGCCCTGGAACATCCGTTTTTCAACACTCTGTTAGCTTGCTTACTTTAATTGGATAGTTAAATAATTATCTCAGTGTGGCATGATGGGTCCAAGTAGATCCGAGTTAGTTCCTTTGTGAGATTAATGTGAAGAGATACATGATTAAATCCTGGCATAACAGCACAACACACCTGTTCTGGGCTGATCATGAACATTTTTTCTCCATTGCCTGAGGAGGAGACTTCTCAAAGGATTACAGTAACACTTTCTGACAAGCTTATACAGGGTGGAGTTTCCATGTAATGACAGGGCTCATTTGATGATGTCTCAGTAATGCATTCTTTTTATTTTTGCTGTCAACATTTATTACTGTAGAAGCATTGACTGTTACACAGCTGGTCCAACTTGTCCACATTTAAGTAACAGTAGGTCTCTGGTCGTGTTTGGGTTTGTCGTTATGCAACACTAGCACTCCTGCTCTTGGATTAGACTTCAAGGTGGAATTGTAATACCCACAGTTGCTGCAAAAACCTTCTTATTTTTACAAATACCAGTTAAAACCTTCAATTCACTTTAAACTGTGGTTGCTGACACACTGTTTTCTTTAGTGTAAAAGAGAGATACTTAAGAATTTTTAAACTGGAAAAACTGTTGTAAACAGGCTCTGACTGAAGATAAGCTGTAGAAAAATGCAGACTTGCAGAGTTGTCCCATATCTGGGTATTTTACCAACTGTGCAGAAAACCAATTGACACAAAGAGTTGAGATACTTGTTTTATTCCAGTTCTGTGCAGAAAAGGGTGTGTATAATAATCAGCTTTAGGTAACTAAAGGTTACATCTTGATTCTATCATCCACCACTAAGACTCTGATCAACCTTGCATTTTATTACAGTTTCTACCCAAACCTTATAAAAACAATGCGCGGACCAGATGCTCACAGTGACTATCTGGAAACCAACCGCAGTGTTCTGGTCCTGGGGACCTTTCCTTCTAGTTGCCATGGTCACCAAACAGACTCTTTGTGATGGCCTAACTTTGTAATTCTCTGCATGCCTGATTTGGGCATTTTTAACTTTTTCTTGACATCAGAGTCACTATCTTTGCTCTCTGATCCTAAGTGACATCTCTGCTTCCTAGATAATGCTTCAACATGAAGAAAATGTAGATCCCTCCAGACCAGTATCTGGATGAGGATTTAAAAAATATGTAAAAGAACAAAAGCTCCAAAAGAGCAACAGAAATTCATCTTCTTTTCCCTGCCACAGCTCTTTGTAAATGTATGCTTGCATGTCCATCCCAACACTGTCTTGTTTTAGATGGGGCTTTACTGGGCAAGCAATATGTTCGTTACTTCACAGTAAGAAGTCTGGTATCACCATGTCTTCGTGCTCTTTTGTCTTGCTGCTGTCAAATGTAAGGGACTTCCTTTTTTTCTTGATAGGATAATTTAATAGTTTTAGTTTCTTGTGAAGCTAAAGCTCGTCTTGTGAAGAGAAAACACCTTTTCTCTTTCTTCTTCCAAAGACAGTCTCGAAGCCCCCCCCCCAAAAAAAAAAGCAGCTAAAGAGGATCAGTCCTAGTGCATTTTCTCGTTATCTGTGGTCTGTTTGCTTTTCTGCACTCTACCTGGAGCTGTGCTCTCCAGTTAGAGGGTGGCCTAAATGCTCCATCAGTGCAGGAGACCCCTGTAATTTCTCTGTAGGCACTGAAGCTCATGTTAAAATCAGGAGAAATTAAGCATCTGAATACCTTTGATAATCTGCGTTCCATCTAACACTGTCAGGTATATCATGGTATATAGTATTTGCACAACAGGAGGTTATGAGAATAAATACATGAAATTCATTAAATTGCAAAGCACAAAAGCGTTGTGGTGTTGACAGCCATCTAACGAAGATTGTGATTTAACCCCTCAAAAAATCCAATTAACACATTTACTAATTATTACTAGTTATAACTGATTAAACTACAGTAATCAAAATTTATTTGATTAAATCTTCCAGTTTTTTATTTGTAATATGATAGCAGCACTGCACTGCACTGCACTGGCACACCAGCAGATCCAAGTGCTTCAAGACTTCAAAAGTTTATACCATACTTTGAACTTTGACAAAATGCAAGTTAATGACAGCAGAAAGAAGGAAGATAAAATGAAAATATCTTTAGTTCATGTGGCTTTTTGGCTTCACATGTTGATGGCTCCAGTCACTGAATATTGGCTTAGCTTCTCTTAACAAACAGCAGCTTTCCCTGTTGCACAGCCTAGGTGGGCAGATGTTGTAGAAGCACCGGCTGGCTCATTTCCCATGGAAAGTCACTGCAGGTTTTGAGTTTGGATTTTTCTTCTCACTTGAGGTAAATCTGAAAAATCAGTATCTGGAGCTGGGCTTTCAGCCTTCACTACAGACAGGCAGGATCCTCCAGTGGTTCTGCATTGTCCTGCACCATCCTGCCTCCCCACCTGTGGTTCTGCCACCACAGAAACCTTCATTTGCTTTGCCTTCATAGTTCTCATATGCCTAATACATTCCGTGTACACTTTTTTCCTTCCATATATTCCCCATCACATGTGTTTAAGCTATACAATGTGCTAGTCTGTCATCTTGGTGAGTCAAATTAATGTCTTTCTTGCACTGGTTTGTTTGGACAAAGGGCTGTTGCTCTTTAACGCTCCCATGAATAGCCTTAAGCACTTGCAGATTTTAATTTCAGGAGTGGTTCAGTGAAATGAACTGTCTTTCAGATAAGCGTTCAGCATTTGCAAATACACTCTTTTTTTTTTTTCTTTCTTGTAACAGACATTTTTTCACTGATGCTCTGGGAAATGTCTTCTGCTCATAGTTATCTTCTCAAGTCCTGTCTCGTCTGGTTTTACTTCACAGTAAAACGGATCCCAAAGTGCAATGGGGTATCACGTATAGCAACATCTCCCTGAGATAAACCAGGTGCAAAGCAGATTCCTGGGATTAAATCATTAAATCCTAACTTCAGAAGCAACAACAATAAATTAATAAAAGCCCATAAGGCTTTTATTTTATCAGGGGTAACTTCAAGAAATGGTTCAGGGAATAATTACTGGAGACAATTATCCTAAATTTCTTCTTAACCTTACCTTTGCTTAGTCTTGTAGCTCTGGATATTAACAGAGAAGGTTTTATCTGGTGTGTTATAACTATCTCATGAATAGCAGCATTCAGTATTTTTGTTACAACTTTGCATCTGTAATATGCATGGTAACAAAAAAAGTTCAGAGCAGAAGAATATATTCTGTAGACAAATGCAATTGTTTTTTAAAGTATCAGCTTTCCATTGAATGAATGTCCTCCCTGTTGTTGCATTGTCAAAATGGGAAAGCAGAGATCTATGATTTTTTCACTTTAAGAAGAAGAGTTGTCTCCTCTTCATCTCATGCCCAAAACCCTGGGATATGGATGATTTATATTCATGTCACCCTTCAGTCACTGCCATGGAATTCAGAAGTGCTGTGTGACCCCTTTTTCTGGAAAAGGCTTTTTAAGTCACCCAAAATAAGCCATTGTCTGTTGACACTTTGGTTTCTTCAAAAAGGAAGATGGCAATTTTGCCTCCATTGCAAAAGTATTGTGGAGATGCATTGGTTGCTACTCAGTCAATACTGCAATTTCTGTAGGGTTTAACAGCAGAATTAGCAGCTACCCCAAGTTTTGTTGATGGATAACATGACATTGGTTTACTTAATTAATAGTGGTATGACTATTCTATTTTTATTCATGTATTCTTTGTTAGTGCAATGAAGGATTCTCTGCAGCAGAATACTTTCTTCTGCTTTCCCTATCACCATTATGAATTTTCTTATGTTGCTTTCTGGTGAACTTGAGTCATACTCATACTGTTTGTGGTTTCTTTTGAGGAAGAGGTAACTAAAATAACAAACTGCATTACGAAAAAGGAGAACTGCTTTATCTAATGTTTAAAATTTGTCCAAGGTGTAACTCAGAACCAGGGGATATGACAGTTTTGCCATCATCTCCGTAGAGGAGGTGGTTCCTGCCAAGTGTGAGCAATATTAACAAAACAGAGAAGTAGGTACAAAGAGACATTTCACAGGATTACATCTGCTTCTTACCTAAAGAAATCTGGATTCCAGATGGTTTGAAGGTCTGTTTCAATAAGAAGAGAGTTGTTTCAGTGTGGTGTAAAGCTTGGTGGCACAGTCATTTACTATTTAGATGTGGCTCACATATTTCTATGAGGACCAGGCAGTCATGCATAGTAATTCTTCACATTCCTGACATCTTTTTCATAATCCACTTTCAGGATGATGATAACTGCAATGAATAGGGAGAAAAGAAATACCTTTTTTTAAATGCCTGGAATTCATGTTCAGATGCTAGTTGTAGAATCTATAGCGTCAGTATTTTTTTGCAGTTGTTATCCAGATTATATAATGTAAACCTATTTCAAAAATTCCTCTGTGAAGCTCTCTGTCAGTAAATGAAGCCTGTGCTCATCACAAGTAACTTCCAAAAACTTACCAGAGTTTTCTAGATAGCTTCTTAAATGTAAAATAAAATCCAGTGCTTATTTTCTTGTAATTAATTAATATATATATTTTTGAGTGAGTTATCAACAATTTGTAAAAACTGTTAATTTTACTTTTTGAGGACTGGTTTGGGTTGGGATTTTTTGGTTTGTGCTGTTTGGGTTTTTTGTAAGTTACAGTAACTGTATGTTAGTTGCTAGCAATCTTTGATGAAGGAAAGAGCCTGTAGTTACAATAGCTTCATCGGACCTTTCAGTTTTCTTTTGTGCATTACTGGACTTGTGTGACCTTTGAAGTTCAGTTAGTGTGTTAAATTAGGTGTGATATATAAAGTGCAAAACATGAACATTAAATAAGTTCTCTCTGAAATAATTCTTAGGGTTTTTTTTTAAATTGTTATCCTCTCACAGATTACCTGAAGACATCTTCCTTTTAATTAGTTCAACCCTCTCTTCTCAGAAATTGAATACTAATGTAGAGTAGGTTCTTCTATCAGGTTTGAGTAAATTTTTGAAGGTATTCCATGAGCATAGTACAATAAAACATATCAAGGTCCAGAGAAGCCAGGAATAGGGATGAGTTATATGGTGGTTATTGTCCTTCTTAAATTTTGCAAGAATTACTTCTCCTTATGTCTTAGCTCTGCTGAACAAATGGTTTGTTCAACAAACAGATGGTTTCTCTATCTTCTGTGAATGAAATTTAGGATATGTTTGTTGTAGAATTTCCCAAATAGTGAAGTTTTGAGAACATTGATCACTTTGCAAAATAATTCCTTTATGTGGAATAAACCTTGCAGAGGGAAGGAATCTATGATTCTGTGAGTTGGAAAATTAGCAAATTCCTCAAGAGGCAGTAGATAGTAGACTTTAATTTCTATTAAATGCCGGGGACAGATTACCCCAGTGCAAGTGCTGTGTTACTGGTAACTACAGGTGACAGTGCTGAGCCCACCAGCAGTCTCACAGCTAAATCTTATCAATTTCTGTAGGGACCAGTGCAGCCTCTGCAGGGCTCTGGGAGGATTATAAGATGTAAGAGGAGTAAGCAGAGGGGAGCAGATGCTGTCTCTAGCTCCAGAGGCAGACTATGAAGCTATTGATTGTACACTTTGCTTTATCAGACATTACCCCAGTGCATTTATTTCAGCTTTCAGGAATATCCACTTCTTGATCTTTCATCGTGTGGTTGATGTATTGTGTTGTCCTTCACATATTTTTAGTAAACCTTTATTTCTTTGTGCTGTGATCATTAATGAGATACTTTGCTAGGTTTGCTGGCTTGAAGTTGGTACACTAACCTCACGCTTCTTCTCTGCCTGCATTTATCTACTTGAGATGCTTCAGAGCAGCACTTGCTACTTTCCCATCTTTGTATAATATTCAGCACTGTGAACTGAGCCCTCTCAATGACGATGTTTAGTAGTTGTGACCTTGGATGTATCCTGCTGAGGGCTTTTTGACCAAGGAAGGCCCTGGGAGCAGGCCGGGCTTGGGCGCGCCAGTCCATGGCACTCCACACTTTGTCATTGAGTTATAAAGCACAACAATGGCTCTGGAGCACCATGGCACACCTTGAAGTTCTAGAACTTCTTGATCAGAACTTCTTGAAAGTTCAACTTTCTTGAAGTTAGGTGAGTGAGGCAGTCAAATATTTTGAATTCACTGGGGTGAAAGAGTGCTGGCAAACATAAAGATATGTATCGTATCAGTCCGCTGTTTGCTGATATTTTTTGTTTTCTTTTCTTTTTACCTTTAGGATGAACGTGAGGCCAGAGAAAATGTGAAAAGAGAGCAGGATGAAGCGTACCGCATATCACTGGAGGCTGACAGGGCAAAGGTGTGTGCAGGGTGAAGTGAGCACATGAATGTCGGGGTGGGAATTGTCCATAGCTGTTGAAATGTCTCTGGTGCAGAGGACTGCTCGCCTTCAGTTCTGCTCTAAAGATGAGATAGTTGCTGGAGGAGACAGTATTGCCTTCAGTGGTTATGAAATGGGACTAGATAAAGGCACCTAGGAGAGGACTGGACTACATCTTTGTTGCTAAAGCAGTCCTGGCCACACTTGATAATAGAAACTGAGAAAGGAATGACACAGAAAGATGACACAATAAATATATTTCTTATATTAATTTGTACAGAAAAGTTGAGAGGTTTCTGTGCTTTAAATAGTTTCTGTGCTTTTATATACCTAATGCACATCGTAAAACAGAGCTGTGGAAAACAAGGTGGTACATAAATGATTCCTGTTTGTCTTTTATTAGAGAGAAGCACAAGAGAGAGAAATGGCAGAGCAGTTTCGCTTGGAACAAATTCGGAAAGAACAGGAGGAAGAACGTGAGGTGGGATGTTTTACTTTTTCTAAGAGCTTTTTGGATTCATGAAGCTTATGGACATTGCAGCTTTCACTCAACACACATTGCAACTTTCACTCAAAGTATACTTTTTATGTGAACCTTATTTTTTCAAAAATTAATTTATTGTCATATATATATATATATGAAAAACTTGGTACAGCTAAATTCTTTTCATTTACTGTTCAGTAACTTTTCTGTTCTATCACATGGGTCACAATTACATCATCTGGGTCTGAACTACAGCCAGGTATTAGATAGGCCTGCTAACAGGAGTTCCATGAAATGAGCTGCATAAATGGTGGAATCTTTGGGAATCTCTAACCTTATTTCTGCAGGCACTCCTCTTAAAAATAGAATACCATGGACCCCTTCCCTTTCTTCCAGGAAGTAGCACAAAGCATAGCTGCAATTCTGAGCAAGCAAGTTGCCAAATTTAATTCGACAGACAAACTACTTTAAAAAAAAAAAAAAAAATTCCAAAATCAAGAAAATTTGTTTTATGGTATATTTTTAAATTTCTAAACAGTATTCTACAGAATCTTCCTTAGAATGAGAACACTTTACATCTCTAGGCCTGTATAAGAAAATAAAACCCATGTGCTGTGAAGAGTATTGTTTCTCAGACTCTATTATTTTGTAGATTCTTTCATTTTAGTAGATTCTGAGGGTCCCAGTGCCTGTCAGAGATGGCTCCTGCAGCCTCTTTCCGTGTCTAGGCTACCTCCTGTCCTAGGTGTGTGTCTATGTAGGTATTTATATAAAGCATCATGTACAAAAATTTACTTATATTAGTGATTTCGTCTTTTTCACCTCCTGGCAAATACAGAATGTGGTGTGGTAAAAAGACTGGGCTGCAGCCATGGTTCTTCTGAAGTCCCACCACATTTCAAAGGATAGGTGAAATAGACTTTTCATTAAAATATTTCCATCTGTTCTGTGAAGTTCTTGAAATATAAGTCATGACAGAACTGCTGTGAAACACAGCTGATCATTGAAAAGGAATTTGAAACCCTTGAATAAAATTTTCAGAATAAAAGTGATATTCACATATAAATGTCTTGACTGAAATCACAGTTGATTGGGGTTCTCCTTTGACTTCTAGGCATACAAGACATTGTGAGCAAGTTGCTAAGGAGTACAAAGCCATATCAGCATCCCTATTGGATATCTATTTCCTGAATGTGTTTCCAGTATTAAACATAAATAAAGTATGAATATATTTTAAAATATTCATTTATACAAAATATCAGAGTTCCAGTATTTTTGGTGGGCTTAATATGATTTCTTTGCTTTGACTGCCATAGATTATTGAGATTTCAAATTTGGAATTATATTCTCATTTAATTCTCCATTTAAAGGCCTTGGAACTCATGGAATTCTGATAAATCACAGCCTTGCTTATTCCCCCTTACACGTGACTTAAATGTATACTTGACATTTCAGTCTTGTGTACTTTGCCGATGCATGAAAAAATTGCATTATACAACTGCAAAAAAAAAGTTGGCTGTGAAGACATTTATCATTCCCTGAGACAAACCCAATAAATAAACTGTATGAGCAATGCATTTGCATATATATATTTTGACCAAGATAATTGCACTAAAACACCTGAACTATTTAAGCTTTCAAGAACCTTCTAAACATGTAAATACTAAATTTAGTCTGAACAATAGTATTCAGTGGTTTTGGAAAGATGAAGGCCACTTCTTCTTTCTCAACCTGCAGTATCTGATAACTTGTTTAGCTCCTATTGTTAACATAAGCCAAGAACAGAAGCTAAAATACAGCTGGAAGAGTAATGCACAAAACTGGTCTGTAAGAATTGCATCAGGAGTAATTGTAAGGTATCAGTTCTGTGAGGTTAATGGCAAAGTAAACCAGTACGGTAGCAGTAACAGACCATTGAGCAATCAGCTCACACTCAGATTTAAGCAGGAAGTATGTCTTTCTTTTTTTTAAGTCATTTTGCATGCATAGAAACAAT
>NW_008619711.1:0-23441 GCF_000691845.1 Merops nubicus | reverse complement strand
TGCTGCTGAACCTTTTTTGATAGCTTGGCCTTTTGGAAATCGTTTTCTGATGCCAAGGCTGCCAGACTGGTCTATGTTATCAAAATATACGTGGGCTTCCCTGTTTTAATGTAGAGCACAGTAATGAAAATAATAGGATCTGTTTGCGTAGTAGAACAAAAGGGATTTTAACAATAATGTTTACTAACACTCCCAATTTTCAATACAGATTACTTATACTGAATTGTTCTGCAACAGTGTTTACTTACAGAAGTGGCTTTCTGTTCAGTTCGTATATTTAAAATCTGACTGTTGAGCTGTTCACATACTGAACATCTTTTTATCAACAAACTGAAATTGCTTGTTCAGGTCCGAGGGTTTTTAATGCGATCCATCACATCGTGGTTTTTCAGGCTGGGTTTGCTGGTACAGAATATCCATTCTAAATTGCCATTTGACGTTGGAAGCCTTGGAGAATAGTTACTTTGGGGAGCGACGCACTCTTTGCACAAAGAAAAGAGCTCTAATGAGCTACCGTTGTTTATTTTTCTATAATATAATTGATTGGGTTCAGTAAATAATGTAGCATCTGTTGTTATACTGTGTGGGGAAATGTCAAAACAGAAAGATAGTAAGCAGGTGGTTGAGAGTGGAGAGAGAGAAAATTAAAATAGAATCTATTTAAAATATAATCTCGTAGTAGATGGGCAAAAATGAACTCAAGTTCTATGTATAAATATTTATACTGAGATATAATTTGCTCAGAGGTTCGTGTGTAAGAAGTAGACTATCTAAAAGCCTTCATCATCTTGCTTCTGCCCAGTCCTTTCTCTAATGTAAATGTTCCTCCATTGATTTGTTACTAAATGACCTTGGGGAGGTTTTCAAAGGCACAAATAGCAACTGTGTATCTTGAAAGTTCCTCCAAAAGACAAAAAAATCTGTGCCTGGCAGCCTCTTCAGTTTGGAGGATTGCCTTTTGGGTGTATTTTGGGGGAGGCAGCGTGCTCATGCTGCTCCTTCCACTCATTGACGTCTCATTAACTGCTGCCTTAAGTGAGGTGGTACTGTAACAAAACTCCTTTCTGAGTATGATCTAATTTTTAACAGATGCCAGTGTCTCTCCATGAGTACTAACAGGGCTCAGTACCCTCAAAAATCAAGCCCAGCTCATTCAGTTTTATACTATTAGGCTTCAATTTTGTAAAAGAACTTCTGATCAAATTACTAGTGTTGTAGCTCCCAGAGGCAGAGGACAGAGAACAGAGGGCTTGGCTCCTGCACTTGGAAGTCCTGACATCAGTATACACAATGTTAGCAGAAAGACAATCACACACATTTTCTGACATGTAATGGCATTGCAATTTTGGGGCTGATTTCATGCAAATTTATTTTGCATAAAATATTTTTGAATAAAATGCTGATTTGATTCCAGAAAAGGAGCACACCTTAGGACCATATTCCTGCAAATAACAACAACTGCTTGCTTTAAATCTTTAAAGCTCCCATGTCTGTTCTCCCAGTTTTCTTCTCTGACCATTCCTGTTATTCCTGCTTTTGTGTGTACTCTATGTATCTAATGGACCTTCATGATATTTTTGGTAGTGTCTTTTAACAGCATTTTAATTTATCTATTGTAGATCTCCTGCGTATATTTCTTTTCACTCTGAACTGCTACTGTCTTGTCTTCGCTGCAGATGGTCAATTCCTCTGCTCAAGAGGAAGGCGATCTGATAATTGCATTTAAAGAAATACTTTTTCTGCCTTTTAATTTATACCCTTTAAGGAAGCAATTGGCCACAACAATTACTCTCTCGTTCAAATTTTTTCCAAGGCTTTCTGCCAAATGATTAAACAACTTATTCCCATTGTGCATTAACTGTAGACCTAATAATATGTGTTATAAAGAAGGATTTATTTTAATTAGTTGTCTGGTGGAGTGTTATTAAGGAATGAATAAAAATGATTTTGTCATTGAGCTATAAAGCCCAGCTATGGCTCTGGAGCACCATGGCACATCCTGAAGTTCTAGAAGAAACAAAAAGAAAAGCTTTCTGTCCTTTTCTTCTGTTACGTTGCAACCTAAATAGTTATTTTTCCTTCCTTAGGCTATCAGGCTCTCTCTTGAGCAATCTTTGCCTCCTGAACCAAAAGAGGAGAGCACTGAGTCCGTCAGTAAACTGCGTATTCGGACGCCCAGTGGAGAGTTCTTTGAGCGACGTTTCCTGGCCAGCAGCAAGCTGCAGGTTGTCTTTGATTTTGTAGCTTCCAAGGGATATCCTTGGGAAGAGTACAAGCTGCTGGGCACCTTTCCGAGGAGAGATGTGAGTAAATGTACTTTTCAGGAATACACACCACTCTTTTTCTTACTCCTGTATGTTAGATGACCAGTATGTTATAGCATAGAAGGAAAGACATGCCTGGATTTTAGAGTGCTGCCAAGCAAGCCAGGTGCTAACCTGCCAGTGCTATCATGCATTACATACAAAACTGCCCTGTGAAGTCTGTTTCCAGCAACGCTGTAAAAAATCCTCCCATTTCTGAAACAACCTGTGGGACATGTTCAGTGAAATCTGCCCAAATATGCTGAGCCAGCATCACTCACGTCCTGCTTTGAAGGAAGCCGCATCGATATGAATGCGCTGTTTAGGTCTGCTGTGGGCTGGTTCTTCTGATCTTCCTGGTTTTGCTGTTTTGACGCAATTTTATGTTAGGAGCAAGAAAGGCTTGGTGTCAAATAGTATACAGTCATGAGCTAATTAGTACATTCTAATAAATTATTCATCCAGCCATTACATAATACCAGTAAATAATCATTTCTGTCTCCCACCTCAAAATTCTAATGATGTACCTGCTGTGACCCATTTTCAAAATCAATACTGCTTACAAAACCCAATTAAATTCTGTCAATTTATCAACACCTATTTATATGCTGGTTACTAAGTTTCTTTGAAAATATGTTTTCTGCTCTCTGAGAAATTAACTTTTATTTGTTATTTAGCCATTGTTAGAGCAAAGGTGAAAGTCGGTGGCTCCAGCTGTGCACTTACCTGGGGCCCTGCTTAAAAGGTGAAGGTAACAGGCACTACAGAGATGACAGTGCAGAGCCAAGCAGTGATGTGTGAAAGTCAGCAGTTTTTTGGCCATATTGCCTCAGTGCTGCCAAGGATTGGGGGCAATTGTGGATCAGCCGGGGTTTTGTTTGCTCAGGGCATCTCCAGGTGACTGGTTAAGCCATTTCTCATGAAAGGAGCTCTGAAACTTGGTTGCTTTTCCATTTTGTTTCCCATCACAGCCCCTGGAGGAAGTTCACTAGGAATAAGGCTCTGATTAGCACATTTGCAGCACTGTTTTGTAACAGATACCTCTTGCTTCATCACCTTATTTGTGAGAACTCCAAAGGGGAAGAAAATAATGTCCTTAGCAAGTGTAAAGCCTTGAGAGTGAATGCAATTTCTGACCCATTTTTGGCATAAGTCTGTGAACAGGACTGTGGTGCTTACAGCTTTTCTTCCACCTTGTCTTATATTGAGAATCCTAATCACTCAGTCTGAAAAGCAGCATTTAAGGAATCTCATTAATCACTAATTAACTTTAATCCTTAAGCATGTAATATCATTTCCAGTGGAACCAAAGACTAAAAGAGTCACCTGTGTTTCCAGAATTACTGATTTTTCAGTTAACTTGACAGAAGGAAACCAATCTTGTACGGTCTAAATGGTTTGATGCATTTAAAATATTTTGCAAGTCATACCTCCCTGCCTGTAACAGATTTATGTATTAGTATGTATTTAATATAAAAACCCTACAAGTCTCTTTTTACATTTCTTTTGCATTTTAAACTGGCTGTTCCTGCACATAATGCATCATAATCATTATTAATTTTAGTCCTCTGTAAAAAAACTCAAAAATTGATCAGATGACTCCCATAAGAACAAGTTTTAAAAGGAGTAGAGAAGAAATAAGACCACTAAATTAGAACAGGCTGATATTTCAGTACATTTGTGAAACTGTCAGGGTGAAATCACTGAGGCCAAGAAAGGAGAATTTAATTCCAGGATATGGAGCTGTTGGTCTGTCGTGTGGGAAGCAAAGACCCTGTGATCTTTTTTTCTGTGATTCCAGCCTAATAATGCCATGTATGAGGAGTCACATAAATGATTCATGGCGATTGACTCAGCGGCCGTGTATGAATCTGGTTGCCATTGTGACCACCAAAGCTACAACAGAGAAAATAAAATCCCCAGGGATTTGCTAACCACTGAGAACTATAAACGACATTTGCCACGTTCCCTAGGTTTTGAAAGTTGGAAGTGTGCAACTCCACAGACAGGTATAAAAAAAAAAGAAGTCACTGATGAGTGTCTTGGAATTACAGTACAAGTATATGTTCATTGCCTAGGGTTCTTGGTACATGATCTCTTAAAAATACACCATAAGTTGTCAAGACCGTTCTGCTTTATGATATATGTCACAAACGTCCATTGAAAAATGTGCAACAGGAACAGGGCACTTGGGACACTTGTGCTTCAGAAAACAATAGCATTTAAAATATGTTTCTATTGAAGCAATACATAACATTTTTGAAAAAATAAGTTTGAAAGTAGCAGAATTACTTTGCTGGAATCTTTTGCTGCAATAAAATGAAAATATGTCTTCTCAAGTTAATATTTTTTCTTTCATCCTGATCTGTGTTACAATAGCATACACACCCCCAAAAGTGTTTCTGGTTTATTGAAACAAGGGGATTATCTTCCATCAGATCAACATTTTCTTGTGTTAAACTTGTTAGAGCATTTTTCACTGCTTTTCAAAGCTATCGGTTCTGATACAGTGTTGTTGAAGTATTTTTACCTCTCTGGTAAATAAAAATTCATTAGTTCTTGGTTCTATGTTCCAGTTGCTTACACAGATATCCTCAGCCAACTTAAAGTTGGTATCTTAACCCTACTGTAAATACAAAATTCTACACATGAGTAAATACACAGATTAACCTTTTCCAGACACTACTTGATTCGAAAGCAGCGGTGACATTCCGAAGCAGTTAAGCACATGCAGTGACTTGTTATTGGGTCTTTGTCACCAACTGTGTTGTTCTTCCTGCTAGCACTGAAGTTAGATGTTAACCACCCTCAGTACCTGAAGCAAGGGTGGGCCTGGGCCAACAGGTAACTGGCACCTCCAATTGGACGACGTTGGGCAATCACGTCTTTCAGAGTGAAAAGCTGTAGTAAAAGTTCTTTGCTTTAATTCTTAAGTGCACCTGCAAAGACTGCGTGGAACCAGTCACCTTTATGCTCAATCTTCTCAGTCAACCTTCTCATTATTTTTTTCTGAGTCCCTTTCTCACACAAACCTTCCCAAACACTAATTTTGGTAGTCTGCTTGATCTGCCAGCCTCCAGATCCAGCTTCTCCCAGTACCTTGGAGACTTCCTGGACGATCAGTTCCTCCCTTCTTTCTGTGGTAGAGACCTGCAGAAGTTGTCCTGAAACTCTTTAACGTCTTATGGAGTGGGTAGTTCACCACACTACAGGCAAGAAGCTGCAACGTGCCAGGTCTATATGAAACTACAGGAGGAAGACACAGAACAAATTTCCCCAAGCTGGGCTTCAGCCATCCTACTAGAGTTAATGATATATGTTTGTGACTGTTCTATGGTATCTCTCAGAAAGGGAGGTCCTGGCATGCCTTCTGTTTTGAAAGACTGAATTTATTAATTTCTTCTGAAAAATCAGAAGAATTTTTCAGATCGTTACAGAATTATAGATTCTATAGAATAATTACATAGAATTATATATTAATGTAGAATAATTCAATTCTAGATTTGCAATTATGCAACCTATAATTTCTTTTGCTTATTTCTCCTTAAGGTGGAGCATTAGTTATGTATTTGAGAGTATGCCTTTTGCAGACATGGTATTAGAGACTTAAGCTCTTTATTTACTATATCTGGAAGCCCTGGTAAGCCAAGACTTCTACAGTATTTCACATTTCATTTTTCTGAGCCACAGCTTAGGATCAGGTGGCAGTTTAGTCACTTAAGGTTATTTAAATGCATCTAAAATGTTGCTTAATAATTCAAAACCAGTTTGCTCTGTTTAGAGTATTAAGATTTTTTAAATCCTTTTAATTAACCAATTTCAGCGGCAGTTTAAATAAACAGAAACAAAAAATCTGTCCCCCTTGAAAGGGCAGAAAACAAATGTACCTCAAACTGCATGTCAATTTAAATTAGGTATGATCAAGATTTCAGTCAGTTTAGGGCCAGACCATTCTCAGATGTAATATGGAAGTATAAAGGAAGATATTCCTTCAGACACAACTGTGGTCATTCATTCCTGGGCTCTGGCAGAAGTAATCCTCTTAGATACCAATGGTGGTGAAAGTAACTCCACAGGATAGCAAGTTTAGCTGCAGCACTCAGCACACAGAGCCACCTGAGCAGGTAACCACCCTCTGGTGTTCTCAGAAGGGTAACATTAGAGGATGACCCCTATATTGCTATGGCAAGTAGTTTGGCAATTTTTTTTGTCAGCTCTAGAAGCCATTCTCTGTGAGAATTATTTTGCATTTCCCCCAGTGTAAACTACTTCCTTCAGTAACCTACTTTTAACTCATTAGGTGGTGTTTAAACTCCTTAAATAGTTCATGAAAGTGTTATATGTTCAGAACCATCTCTAGCTTTTAACATTCTTTTCCCCTAATCATCATCTTAATAGAAAGATGGAAGAAAAACGTTATTGTGAGAAAGGATTCATGTGGTGTCATGGTTATTCCTAGTAGCACTTCTAGTAACTTCCCATAAATCAGGAAAGTAGCTTGAATATCTTACGGCCAAGGAAGATTTTGGATGAATTAAGTATTTTTTTCTGATATATTAAAAAAATTCAAGAATGTTTTTGTGAGTTCAGGGCAAACTTAACACGTTATCCATGTCATTTTTTCCAGTCGTTTCAGTTACTGATATATATATTTCCTACTACATCAAATAGTACTCATCTGCTTTAATTCCTGTAATGTAATTTTTTTCAGGTCAATAAAGATCTGATGGTGGTATGTGTTTATCAGTTCTGATCTAGCTTACACAAGGCCACAGCCACCTACAAAGGTAGACGTCCCTCCTCTTGCCATTTACAAGTGTCATTAAGTCAATACTACCTGCCCTTGTCTTTCCTCTGTTTTCAGGATACATTGTTATTTTATTTATTCAAGCAGTTAAGTTTATTTTAGTTAAGACACTGAGAAGTTGTCTAAGCAAACGGGCCATACCAGACTAGCATATTCCCATGCCTCGTTCAGAAGCATGATTTCTGATTGTTCTTCCTGAATTGTGACAGCAGAGCAGTTGGACTGATCCACCTTGAGTGCAAGAGGAATGGGCCACGGACCATTGCAGCCAGAATGCCAAAGCATTTGCAACCCTTGGGTTTTGTTGCTTTTAATAAGTTTCTTGCTCACAAAGAATAGTATCACAGTCTTTTGCTCAGCACCTGCCAAGGGAGTTGGTGATACTCTTGCTCTGCTGAAGTGAGTGGCAGTACTTGAGAGAATGTTGAGTAGATTTTGCCTCTTGAAATGTGATGCTTACTTTTATGGAGATATAGTTTCAACAGAGGTAGTAAAAGATTCTGTAAGAGTTACAGAAAGATTTTTTTATAATGTTTCCTTCCAAGAAAGACAGACTTCATCTGTCTTTTCAGACCTGGTGTCTTTGCTTAAGTAACTGTGATATCCAAAGAGAAAGATAAAAACCCTTAATGTATCAAGTCACTGAAAGGAGGTGGAAGGAATGTTTTCCTCATCTCACAGGTGTAAGCTTATTCCAAAAAGAAACAGAATTGCATTCTATAGATCAGTGTAGTTTCTGATCACTTGCAACATCTGTCTTTGAATAGGGGGAATGTTTAACTAATTTCAGGAAATAGGTGTGCATTGCATTTCAGATGAGTTGTGTTACTTAAGACTCACTAAATGTAAGCAAGCATTCACCACAACACTGAACGCTCAATGTGGTGTGTGAACTCGCCGTTGAGTCATTAGTTAACCCGGTGACTAATGCTGACCATGTGATTAATATATTCCACCCAAGCACATCCCTCAGACCAAAAGTGTTCTTTTATTCAGCACTGCCCCATTTTACAAAACATTTATTTCAGAAGAGGCATTATTGTGCACAGGAAGATGCCTTAGTTAAGCCACAGAGCTTGGCTGTTGTGTGTGGCATTATCCAGAGTAAACTGGGCCTACGATATTTTTTACTTAAGGCAATATTCTTCCCCAGAATTCATGCTTAATATCAATTTTGTGGGCTTTTTTCCTCGCATAGGAAGAAACCATAATGATAAAATACCAATCAAGAGGCTTTGTAACAGTATGATATTAAGAATGCTGCATCTGGTTACCAGAAAATTTAATGATCTCCTGCTGTTTTGGTAATTGCATAAGTAATACATCAGGCTAAATCACCAAAGCAGTCTTAGGCACACTTTTTATCCCCTTTACCTACCTACCAATCACAAGGTTATACTGTAGATAGCATTGTGGTATCTGAACATCTTAATCCTTTGAACTTGTGATAAAAGTCCTTTTGTATTGTTTTTCCATGCAGTTATAATTAAGTGCGTATGAATCCAGACCTGGGTCATTCTCCTGTCTGTTCCCAAAACACAGAGCAAAGTTCTTGCAGTTCCTTCGCAACATTGAATATATTTATACGTTTTCGGACTTCCAGGAGATGTGGCTGCCTGCTTCCTTTCAGCCACAGTGAAAGCTGTAGTATTTCTGGGGACGTGATCTTTCTTCTCTGTAGCTAGCATGTTTTAAAGTAATTAAATACATGAATAATCGTTAGCTCAATGTATGCATGCTGGCAGCAGTGCCTGCAAGTAATGGGCTGTTTGGCTCCTTGGCACAGCAGAAAGGATGCTTAACATACAGATTCACTCATCTGTGATGCCAGTACTTAAATCTTTTTCTCAACTGTGCAAAAAACCTGAAAGTAAGTAGTGTGAAGGAGCAGGTGATGGAGCTCTTCTGCCTGCAGCTCCTTAGGAAAAGAGCAATTCCAGGGTATTCTGTTGGGTTTACTTTTTCCAAGAAACCACACAGAATTCATAAATAGATCAAAGATTTCAAGCAAAAAAGAAGGAAGGGAGGCAAGCAGAAAATCTGAGGAGAGCTTTAAAGCACCTTCCTCTTCCCTCAGAATCTGAAGTCTTCCAGTCTCAGAGCTGTTGGCACTGTGGAGACCAACATTATCTTGTTCAGAACGTGCAGATAACTCCTCTCACTGACACCAGCTTTGACTTCTTAGTCTCAATGTCCGAGGCAACTTCTGTAATACTTAACAAAAACGATATAACTGAAAGAGACTCTAATTAATTGCAATACTTTTGTGTTTTCACTTATGCCAAAATGAAAAAGTTTATTTATTATTTTGTAGTTGAAAATGAGCTTTTAGAAATGCTACAGGAAGATGCAGCCTTTTTGTAGTGAGTTTTCAGTGAGATTAATTCTTAGAAATAAATGCAAATGAGATATTCAGTCATGTTAGTAGCTGGATCTGTTTTGGCCATGATCACTAAAGAGAATTCCTGCCAATATGCTTAGTGTTTTTAAAAGCAGAAGGCACAGTTGCTTTCTTAATTTACTGTGCAAAAGTTCAGTAATGCAAGTCAGGTTTATAAGCCTTCACTGTCTGGAATCTCTGCAACAACTTCTTTTCTGATACAAATTGTGTTCAGTCAACAAAAATTTACACTGTAAAAACTGGTGGCACCTCAGGCATCTCCAGGAGCAGCACAGCTTCTCTAAGGAATAATGGAAAGCTCAAAGTAGATACCACAAGATCACAATTTTCTGTTTTATCAACTTCTGTTACTTTGCTTAGTAAATGTACTTTTTAAGTAGGCCTCTTCTAAAATACTCTTTTGAGAAAATCGTTTCAGAGGAGTGAGATAATAAGAGTGTAACGTATCTGGATTAAAGCTTTGTACTTGAAACGAGTCTAGAATTCTTCTACTATGACATATTTTTCCTTATTTTTGACATCTTCTGTCAATTCGGATGTAAATTATCTCCAGGTTTATTCAACTAAACCAAATCTAATTGCATATATTTCTACAAAGTAATCCTGCATTCCTTTGTTGCTCAAGTTGAGCGTATTATTTGTATGACCCATAGATATTTCAATAGGTAGAAAGGATTCGCTGCATTTGTTTGTGTGTCGTTCTGAAAATATAGTTTTTTAAACAGATCTGGGACTCTACCAGGTGTGCCTTTAAGTAATTTCTATTGCAGTTATACTTTAGGAGGATTAGGAAAGAGAGTAAAAGAACTCTTTGTCCGTTAGATTCATTAAATGTATTCATGCGTGTGTAAGTGGTATAGAGGCTGTGCTGCTCAGGAATCAGATCCTTGTCCTAGGGTGCAGAAAAAGGTGAAGGGTGTGATATTTACTGCTTGTGTAAGTGTCATAGTAATTGTGTGTTTGATTTTATATTTTTAAATTACCTTCCTGGGCATTAAGCCATTTTTTTTTCAGTATTTATCTTTTCCCTGCAGAGTTAGGGAGGGTAAGGAGCCACACCTTTGAAGTGCTAAAAGTACAGCTGTTCAGGATGTGAACATGTAATAGTACAGATAGGTCAGCAAAGGTGAAGACACAAATAATACAAAAACTAGTCTAGAAGGAAAAAGACTTTGCTATAAAAATGTGTTAAAAAAAGAGTTAACTTTGCTATCTTTTGGTTTTGTGCTGTCTTAAATGTTTCATAGTGACACAGAAACAGTACTTAGTTGAAATGATTACCACAGAATTCATTTTTAAAAATACCTGTTAAAATAATAAATTTCCTGTGCACCAAGCCAACATTGGTTATATAGCAAAGCTCTTTGAAAGATCAAGTCTTAGCTCCAGTGCATCATAGCAGCAGTTTTGGTGTCACTTGAGTTACACTCTCTTAGCAGCTGAACATGGTGTCCTTCCTCTACCACCCTCGTCACTGGAGAAACTTGGAGCAGCTTAGAGTCTCTTTTTAAGGGGTTTTAGTTTACATTTCATTACAATATAAAGTACTTAGCAAAACCACAAAATATAAATTAAAAACACATTCACCTCATCAGCTGGTATCACCATGTGATGTGTGAGTGGACAATTAAGTGTGCGTACATACAACTAGTAGAAAAGTCAATTATTGTAGGACATGAAAATATAGAGAAACACTGTGCTTTTAGTATTTGTTCAGGCTTGTAACAAATGCTGAATGCTTAACTTGGTGAGTTTTGCAACCTTAATCAAGAAAGTGTTGATTTCACCCCATGGGTATCTGTGAATCTCATTGAGTTCAACAGGATTGAATCAGATTCAGTATATAAACACATGCTTAAATGATTTCCTGTGTAATTGCTAGCAACATAGAAGAAATCTTTAAATGATGAAGGTATAGAGGTTTGGGACAATGTAATTTAGATAGCGTGCAGGGCTGTGCCATTCAATGACATCTGAGCAAATACTGTCAGCACTGAAGTGGACTCAGAATTTATCCTAATGGTAATGAAACAAGGTACACAGATTTAAAAGTGAAGGTATTTTATACTTTGCATTATGAAATAATCCACATAAATTTAAGAATAATATTAATTAGAACACCACATTGGACACACCTTTGTGGGCAACAGCTCTTCCAGGGTCCTTTGATCTCTATTATGTATGATTCTTTAGTTTCCAATCCTTTTTTAAAATACTGTAAGCTACAAAGCATCTTAGATCTTTATATATCGTATATTTACAAGAGAGTCCATTTATTTTAGTAGGAGGTGTGTTCACTAATAAGGGTTCTATTCTTTGTAGTAAACAGCATATTTACAAACCACAAATAACAAAGTAGAAGCTGCAGAAGGGTTATGGTGTGATAATTAAGTACAATGGCGACCCATATGAACAGAAAATGCCAAGGAGCTAAAACAAAGCGTCAACAGCTTTGTTTGTTGACAGATGTAGGAGCCATATTGTTAGTTAATTGGGTAATGGTGTAAACATTTGCAAACTCTTCTGTCCCTCAGTGAATTAAGCAGCATACTGAAATTATGGTGAAAAGCTGCACAGTCCTTTTGCTGCAGAGACTCCACGATGTTTTTAGTTCACCTTCTAAGTATGAAGACATTGAGGAAGGGACATCGTGTTTTGCTATTATGGAAGGTACATGCAGTTTGCAAACCTTAAGAGTGTAGGCTAGGATATGTATCTTGACTTATGCTCAAGATTTACAATTACAAGACAATTACAAGTGAATAATAAGTTTCCATGGTGGTTACAGTCAGGAAGATTGTTTTCATTGCCTTGGCCTGCTTTTCAGATCTATTTGTTTTTCCAGCTGTAGAAGAGACTTGGGTTTTTAAGCTTTTCTTAAAAAAAAAAAAAAAGTTGTAGGGTTTGAAAATAGAGAGGTCTAATTAGCTACTGGCATAAACTGAAAAGAAGGAAAATTGCCTCCCTCAGGTGAGCAATAACTGATATGCTGCGAACTGCAGAGATCCCTATTTACCCCCCTGCCTTTCTGTGCCTCTGTGCAACAGTGCACTGTAGCAGAATACCAAAGCATTGAAAAGTGCAACAAGCTACTTAATTAGCATACTTCTGTAATCACAAACTTAAATGCAGTATTTTGGCTGGTTTTTACGTAACAGGTTTGCTTTCTCAGATAATAACCTTTCAATAATTTAAGCAGCATCTGTGCAGTAATGCATAATTGGACTGCAGATAATAGGAATCTAAAATTGAGTCTGGTTTTTATAAATTATTTTTCTCTTCAGACATTTAGCAGTAGCTCACTGTGGTACATGAAATTTAAGAAAATATGTTCCTGCTTTGGGAATCAAACCAATGCATCTGTTTGGTTTTTTTTTTAAAATTCTGTTGCAGTCATAGAGCTGAAATTACATTTATTTTAATGGACTTAGGAAGTGATAAGCTTTTAATATTTGTTTAAATAATGAAGTTTCTGTAATTATCCAATAAAACAATAGAAATACAAATACATTTTAAGTCTGCCTGATTTAGCTGAGGAGGAGAGAAAGAGGAGCAATACTGGGTTTGTTAATTGGTAACAGGATTAGGGAGTTATGTTTTTAAGAAAAAAATACATTAGCATTCCTTATTAATTCACAGTATTTGGCTTGCTTGACACTTCATGTTTTCAAAAAATAATTTTAGAAAGCAGAGGCATGATATGATCATAGATAAATTACACTTAACTTCAAAAAAATGTCTGTCAGTGTGCATTTGCATTTATATCTATAGTATAAGACAAATAATCTGTTATTCACAAGGAAACTTCTGGTAATTAGTGTGCTCATAAAACAAAATAAACTAAACCAGAATTGCCAGGGTAAATAAGTTTAAAAATGGAAATAAAATATTTCAGAAAATTATAAGATTAAAAAAGAAATAACGATCATCTTTCTGTACAAAGCTTTGCAGTAGTCTTATGAAGGGTGTCACAGCATTGGCATGTAAACCTGAATGTCTGAAGGGCACTAGGACCTTTTTCACCATTATTTTGTCTACATAAATAATGATAATATGTAATATTTACAGTTAAATCTTATTGTAATTGAAGAGATTTATCCTATAGCCAACAGTCTAGCTTCTAAATAGAATCCTCAACACAAAAGTTTCCTACTGACTATAAACTGAGAATTGCCTCAAGTGAAAGTCAGTAATGGGATAGTCAGGATGTTGAGCAGCTTGCAGGGTTTGGTGCCAAGATCCAAATGCTGAAGAATTTTGTCAACAGTGGTGAAGACAGTGCCAGTATCATCATTTTCCAAATTATTGGAATTACCCTGTATGCACACCTCCACAAGCGATTTCCTAAATACCTTTACAAAAGTATTGACTGGACTTGTGTGTTCACCAGTAAAACTCACTAGGATGACAGAAAAATAAGCACACAAATACAAATGAACAGTTTTTTCCCAGCCTAGGTTCCCTGAGGTAGCTGGTAAGCACCAACATAAGTGAAAGCTGGGTGCTTCACCAGGCAACTTGGAGCAAGAAAGGGAGCAGGAAAAGAAAGGCAGAGTAAGTTGCCCCTTTCAGTGGAGAGATCACATTGGATTGGCTATGCTGCTTGCACCGTCAGTTTGATTGAAATTTTAGGATGCTTATCTGGGAGTGCAGTTTTATTTTTCATCTTAACTCATGCATTTTAGTAATCCTCCCAAAAGATCTTAACTTCGATCAAACAAGATATATTCATACATTGATTTATGGTAGAAAACCAGACCTCCTTGGAATTAATATCGTAGATTCTGGTTAGTATTATTCTGTTTATTGTTGTTACAAAATAATAATAGTAACACACAAAATACAATATGTATTTCTTACTCTGCATCCTGGGAATTCATGCTCAAAACTTCAGTTATCACTGACAGGCTTGAAAGTGTCCCTGGTGAAAATCTGCCCTGTGAAGATGAACAGTTCAAAAAAGTCTACTTACACAAAACCTTCTCATTCTTCTCTTGGCAGGTGACCCAGCTGGATCCAAATAAATCATTACTGGAGGTAAAACTGTATCCTCAAGAAACCCTTTTCCTAGAGGCAAAAGAATAGATCATGCCCCATTGTAGGACTGATCATCCTGGGCAAGCCAGAGGCACTGCATTGAAAGGAAGACTTCTATCAACGCCACCTTGTACTAGCATCCAACTCAATTCAATGTCACAACTTTGCCTCTTGCAAGAATCCTGAAAAATTGAAAAAAACCCATAGCTACTTAGTTTCACATACATGAGTATATGTTTCCAACCTCATTTAAATGAGCAGAGGATAAAGTTCTGCTACGAACACTGAACATTATGACTCTGTTGCTCACTTATCATCCAGCTTTTGTTATAATTAATGCACTGTTAAAATGTGAGTGATTGTTAAGTAGAATTTTTACTCCTCAAATGCCCCTTTTTCACCAAGAAATCTTGGACATTTCTGCCTGTACTTTTGACACTAGAATGCTGTATATTTGATATCTCGCTGAGCCAGTGCTCTCATATATATGCATTTTATTTCTGTGTTTGAATTTCTACTTTGTCAACTAATTTAAAAAGGCAGAAAAAAAAATTAACGGGACATTCTCAGCCATGGAAATTTAACAGTATTATAGTAGAAAGCGTATAATTTTTGTTAGTACTTTCTGACTTCTTTGATAAGATGTAAGGTTTTGTTTGAAGAATATAGTTTGACATATATGCGAGATATTTATTTACTGGTTCTGCTTTGGGTCTCAGTTCTGGTTCAGTTTAGGAAGTATTTTCCATTACATTGCAGTGTGTGAAACTGCTTATTGCATGATGTGAATATTTAAATAACATTAGAAACGGCCAATACCAGAAACCTGGTATCTTGCCAATACTTCAGGAATCAGCTGATATTGAATATCAGCTGTTTAAAAACCTTTCAAATAGCAGATATGAAAGTTCTTTATTTCTCATCGTGAAAGAAAGGGCAGTTCCCATTTTAGCAGTTTTCCTTTATTCTGGCACTTGTTTGTATCCTGTTACTCTGCTGTTTTAAAGCACCTTGTTTGTTTCATCAAACAATGAGTATCTTAAGAGGTGGTGTAATAAGAAATCTGCCTTATTATTGCACACTTTGGACATTTTGACAATAGGTTACTGATCCCATCTCAAATTAAAGAAATCCTAGTTCTCTTGTCTGAAATGTATGCACGAGCTACCTGCTATCTGATGTGGAAAAAATCTAGTACTTCAAAATTTCTCAGCCACAGAATGAGCATACCAAGCCCAACATACACGTGATGCCAAACCTGCACTGGAACTGGTTTGGTTCTCTTTTTTTATGTTGTGGTTTGTTTTGTTTTGTTTTTTTAATCTCTGGGCGTACAGGATAGTGCACAATAGCACTGCGGAATCATCATCTGCTAATCAACCTCTTTTTAAAAAAAATAGCCTGGCACATTGTTTTCCAGATATGTTTATATGTAATTCATAGTGTTTATCATAGCAAAATGCGTTCTGATTTGAAGATTTTATACTAAGCAAAAGCCAATTGCACACATCTTTTAGTCTTTCTTTTTTCCTTTGGAAGGATGGTGGTATAAAATTAAATGTATGCCTATTATTAAGGTGTTAATGAAGCTGATACATTGTTACCTTTACCAAAAATGCAAATTTCTGAACGGGAAAAGCCTTATTCTACCTTTTGTAATTCTGTAACTAGCGAGTGCTACATCAGACACTTTTAGAAGTGAAGTATCTATGACAAACAAAAGGTTTGGAAGTGTAAGCAAATTCTAATCATTTGCAGTTCACAAATAAAAGAATTCATAGCCAATAGAAAGATTATGTGTAATGGAAACTGAATGCAGATTCTTCATTCTGGACTTTTGTTTTCTTACCAAAAAAAAAAAAATCCCCAACATTTCTTAAATAGGAAATGAACATAGGTTGAAATTGGGGTGATGCTGTTTCTACAAACAATCACAGTAACACATACAGCAGGATTTTCAAGTGATGCATATCTTTTTTTTCAGATTAGCGCTTCCTTCTAAGCTGGCTTTTGAGGAAAGGAATTGCTGAAATACTGCTACACAGAGCAAAACGACCTTTCAGCTAACTTGTTTATATTAATCTGTTCTGTTTAACTTTTGTTTGATCTCTTCAGGCTGTTTTCTCTCACTCAACTTTATTTCTGTATTTTGACTATATATGCTTTACTTTGATACTAGTTTCATAAAGTTATTAAATGTGGCTTGAATATTTGTTGAACTTGTTGAAGTCAGTCCTCCCAGGATTTCTTTGGCTTTTATTTTCTAAACTCTTTTATTATTGTTTTTCCTCTCACATTGTTCGTATTGCAAAATACACTGTCATTGTCAAAATGTTCTAGTGATAATTAACTGGAAGTGTTGAAATCAGTAGCATTACTGCCCTCTGATATAAAAATACCAAGACCAGTATACAGGGATCATTCTGACACAGTGTAAACAAGTGTATCCCTCTTCAAATAAAACATTTATTATTTTGGTCCTTAAATAATTTGGGCCTGATTTCAAGTAGCAGCCATCTAGAGCCACCTTTCCAAATTACATCCTCAATGAAAAGCAGTCCCTGTGTAGAAGTATTAATATTCTATGCCATCATTTTCTGCTCTCCTAAACCATGGTATTCCCTTCAGCACACTCTAGTCAATCTACAGACTAATTTTGTCATTCAGTATTAACCTAACGCTGTAACACTTGTTACAGGAGCATATCCCTGAGTCTACCATTTTATTTTCAGGTTCTTCACATTAATGGATTGTCATTAATGTGATTAATGCATTAGTTTTAAGTCTTGAGGAATTACTGTTAATGAAAGGACTCCTGTATGGTGTGTCAAGTTTCACTGTTGGCCTTCAGAGCACTACGGTGAAGGTGAGGTGTGCTCTGACTTTTTAAGAAACTTTCTGCCTGTTGACATTGGCGTTTGAAATTATTAGAGATTATGCAGAACTCAAGTGTTTCCTCTGTATTCTCTGCATACACACTCATAAATTTAGTGAGAGTGCTGAGGGTGTTTCTAAAGGAGCTATGTTGGGGATTTTGTTTATTCTTTTTAACGTAGCAGAAAAGGACTTTGGCTTTCGTAAACTGTACCTACTCAGTGACATTAGAAACTTAAAATAAATTTTCAATTACAGTAATATTTCTACTAGAAAGTTATATGATTTTACTCTTCCATATGTGGGTAAAACTAAAATCACCATGACCCAGATTCACAGAGGACTGAAGCACTTCATTATCCACACCTCACATCCAGACTCCCTAAACAATGCACAGGAAGATGGGAACCTTATTTTCAGGCACCCAAAAGAAGCAAAAAAATACATAAACAGGTATCCAAACAAAGCAAAATGGAAACCCCACACATGGAGGGCCACTACCAGGCAGAACCAGAACCTGCTTAGAGTGGTCAGGAGGCAATGCTAAAGATTGGGATGTCTTGTGTACTCCACTCATTCCTGGAGCTAAGGATTCCTGCTCTGTGCTGTCCCAGAGCACCTTCCTCCAGTCTGAGTTCACAGCACGGAGACCACACATAAAAGTAAGCACCCAGTCCTTCCTTCCGTATTCAAACCACGTGTAGACATGGCACTTCAGGACATGGTTTAGTGGTCATGCTAGTGTTGGGTTGACAGTTGGACCTGATGATCTTGGAGGTCTTTTCCAACCTTTTATGATTGTAAACAAAGCACAGGATACACTTTTATTTCAGAACAGTGATGGTGGCCGCCTTCTGGGTCTCCCCTGCAGTTTTCACTGTGGTTTACTTTCCACTGAAGTTTTCCGATGTTTCGAGTCATGTGTACCTGAGGAGAAACAAGCCCCTCTGTCAGACATTTCAGAACACCACCATAGTACAGGCTGCTTTTAAATGTGTGTACTCTCTGCTGCCAAAGCCATTTGACTGCCAAAATACAGAACCATTTAAGCTCGTTTAGAGGGAAGGTACAAACAGGAGCATCAGTCTTCAGGCTGCCTGGGATGATCTACCCAACCCTTTCCGTGACTGTTGCAGTTGTCACTTCTCAGACAATTTACTTAGGAGAGACTGCATGTTGATCGTGTACCCTAGTGAAATTTTCTTATTTCTATAAAAGAGAAGGGAACAGCAGTAGCCTTGATATTTTTATCCAGGCGAGTCATGAAAGCAAGACCTGTTGTTCACTACCTGAAACCATTTCCTCACAGATGATAGAGATGGAGGAATACCAAAATTAGCACTAAATGTGTCAGGATCCAGGCAGTTTTATACTCAGTCTGGTACAGCTCTGGACTTCTGCCAGAGGAGCCACTTTTGCCCTCATCTGCACTAGGACCAGGCCAAAGTAGTCTAGTTAAAAACTAACCATTTTGTTTCCTTGAGTAGTTTTTTGTTTGATTGAGCTCACTGAGTGGCTGTATGTACACCAGCACTGACAAAAAGCAAGGGAAGGTGGAGCATGCAGGGGTTGAGTAGCTGAAGATGAGAGGGAGAGGAAGGCAGGGCTGCTCCCTCTGACACCAGGGCTGGTTTGTGTGGGTTTGTATTGATGGTAGTCCTCTAAAGCATTTACTTGATGCTATTTTTAATGTTATTGCCTTTATATTTTACATTCATTTTTTATTTCCAAGCAAATTTAGAAAGTGGTGTAAAGGTTTTGTTGTCTAAAGTTTTCATAAGTTCTGTGAAAATCAGTAGCCCAGAATTTGAGAAACAGGGAGCCAGGTGGGAGGTACCTTGAGTGTGTGCAGTGAGGGCAAGGCTCTGACTCTTACTAGTTTCTACCTGAAAGAGCAGACTACCTGCAGGAAAAAAGTGTCAACAGCATTTAATGTCTCAATAGATACCAGAGAATTTGCTCCTTGGTTAGGGTTTTCTCTGCAGATTCTTTTATGTGCAATAAAAGCTGAAGTCACACTGCAGCCTTAATATAATTCAATTAAAATGCCACTCAACTGCTGGTTATACATTTAGGCTTCATTAGTTCCTGTGCTCACAAAACTACTGGTTAACATGATCATTATTTTCTACTTACTCCCAGTGAGTTTCGGTTACTATTTTCCTGACTGTGTTGTGACAGTCTTCCTCAGTTCGTTGCTATTCACTTGCAATCCAGTCATCTTGAAGGAGTTTGTATCATTCATTAATATCATAACCTTACTACTGATACCTTTTTTTTCCCAGAAGATGTGTGAGTATCTTGAATAACACAGGTTCCCACAAGGCTCCCTGGGGACATTGCTGGTATCCTTTCTCACTATGAAAACTGTTGCTTGCTGCTTCTAGCTTTCAATCTCTGAGTGATCCTCCCCCTTTTCCTCAAGAAGAGATGTTTCCGCTGTAGCAAACGTCGCTGCAAATGGCTAGCTTAGTTTTCTTGCAATTGCCTTGCTTTCATTAAGTACTCCTTTTACACCCTGAAAATATATTAGCCCCACTACCTTTCTGCCAGGCTTCCTGTTTCTGGTGTTTTTAGTGATCTTTCACACTTTTGGTAATTGTTTCTCAAGGTCTGTCAGTTGTTTAGTTCTGCTTTTGTGTCATCCAAAAGTTAAGTTTCCACAGTCGTGTTTTTCTCTGTTCTCCTTATTGGAGTCTGTTTCCATTGCATCCTTAATGTGTGGCTCAGCTAATTCTGGTGTTGTGGGCCTTTTGGAGTCCTTTTAGAGTAAGGTAGAGGTGTACTCTGAGGATCTAGAGACAGCATCTTCAAATAGTTTTGACTAAAATCTTCATCTTTTACCTCTGACTTAATTTCTCTGTATTATCTTCCTCTTTATGCAGTTTGCTTTTTAAAGGTAAATGCTACTCTGGCGATTTTGATTTTTTTTTTTTTTTTAATTTAGTAAAACAGTGAATATAATGATGTTTTAACTTACCTCAAAATGTGTTTTCTATCATTTTGTTTGCCTCTATGCTTTACTTAACCTATTGTCACAGTCCCCATTAGCGTGAGTTACTATCACTCACAGGTATTTTATACCTTGTAGCTACAGCATCCTATTCATGATCTCGCCTTTTCTAAATTTACTGATATACCTGATGTGCTGTCATTTGAAACCTCCCATTCTGTTTCAGCCATTTTGCCAGTTTTAGGAGTTCTAAAGTTATTCCAATGTGCATGTAGAAACATTTTTCATTTTGTTTAGGCCTATGTGCCTGTTTTATATGCCCTGATTAATTAGGGCTTTTGCTGCATAAGGAAAAGCAAACATTTCTAAAATGTGGTGGCAACAGAGAAGGGATCTTTTTTGGATAATTATAAGCTCACATCTACAGAGGAACTTCATAAATTATTTTGTGGGTCTAATTTTAAAAGATCTAGAGAGTTTTTTACAGAACTTAAGCATAACCTGTGAATTGCAGAGAACTCTCCATTGCTGAAAAATACATCTGCTTTTTCAAGGTTTAGACGAAGGTGAACAAGACATTGTGTGACTGTTGTAGTATCATCTAATGTAGTGTAAAAAAAAAAAAAAAAAAAAAAAGAGGCTTTCAAGATTAAAATTCCTTGTAAAGTCTGTTCATTTTAACTTCTAGTTGACCAGTCTTCCCTAGTTATATGAAAAGTGGTTTGATGAACATGTATTAAAAGCAAGTCTTAGTAGATAAAAAACATTTGTTTTATGAGCAATTTCAAGGCAAATGTGTTTATTCCTTTGACAATTACATTTTGGCAGCTACAGCATTCTCATCATTCCCTGTATTTTAGATGTTTCCAAGTGGTTTTTTTTCCTTCAGATAAAGCTTATATTGTCACATTTGCCTTCTTGTCATCACGCAATCACTATGCATGAGCAGTATTTCTTATCAGCCTAAACTCACCAGATTCAGCAGAATACATATTCTAACCAGTTAACCCTTTGAGAATTCTTAATTTTGCTTTGCAAACAGCCTCCTAGTTTTATTAGCATTTATCCAGCTGCCATCATAGTCTTCTTCTGGAACCAAACCAACTCCTTGTGAAATTATCAGTTTTCCAAAGCGAATCAGTGTGGTAATCTGATAACTCTACTTTTTATTGAAACAAAAATGCTGCCAATAGCAGAAATAACAAAGCAAAGAAGCTATTAATTATGGATTCCATAATCTAGTGGCCTCTTGATGCCTGTTTTAAGATTCCCTGAGGTCAAATAAAAAAATACTGTCAGATGTACTCGGCCACTACAGTTCTCCAGCAATGGCACAGCACATCCAGCCGCACCGTGCACAAATCATGCTGTCTGTGCTGAAACAGCGACGGTATTAAGAGTCACCATGTTGCCTTTATACCATCCTGCAGTAAAATAATTTCCATAAGCAGACTGAATCCTTAGGAGACCAATTAAACTAACTTTATGGCAGTTATGTGCTACTGGGTTGGTGAAAAGGGGCTGGTCACAGCAGGGTGAGTCGAGCTCACAAATGAAGAGACACCAAAGCAGTTGTAGGAAAGCAGCACAATGGAAATTATGCTGTCAAAAAAACTGTTAAAGAGTAAAGTGTTTTTACAGAAATATTAACTTAGGTTTAATTTTTTTATTTAAAATTCTAGATTTTATGGATTCTTCCTTCAAAAAAATGTTTGTTCCCATTAATTTAAAAAGGTTATTAAAATTAAGGATTTTTTTTTTATAATTGCATGCTTAGAAGAATCTTATAGCAAGGAATTTATCTTCCAAGAGAAAGTGGAACCAGTTGCCCTCAAAGGGTAATGTGGATTTTAAAAGAAAAATCTTTCAGTTACCATAGTCAGAGATACATTTAATTACAACCCATCCACTTACCTTAAACAGAAAAATGAGTTTTCAGGTTATTTATATGCCATTAGGAAAAAGGACTAATAATTACTAATAAGGGTGGTAAGGTTTGTATGATTTTTAAACACAGAATAAGGCTGAACCCTTTATATGCTCTGTACAACGCAATAGTATGTATCTTGGCTTAAGCACTGCAGAGAAGTGTTTCCTCCTTCAAGCTGAAGAGGAAATAAATGACTTTACAGAGGAAAAAATGTTATTAATAATGGGAGGGAAAAAAAAGGGGGCTTTGTTCTTAAAATAAACTATTATGCAGACTTAAAATTACGTGAGAAAAAAATATACTTAAACATAGACCCACTGCAATATTAGTCTCAAAATTAATGATAAATTCTAATCACACTATGTCAGGGGTAAAGAGTCTGCTGCAGCACTAACCACCACAAGAGTCTTCCTCATGATGGAGTATTTCTTGGCAATCAGTTTGTCCTGTCTGAAATAAGGGAAACCTCCGGAGCTGGAAGGAAAAAAAAAACACAGTTCTTCATCCAAAAGGAAATGATGGAGGAGAGGGAATTGCAAGAGTTCAGGTTCCTCTTTTCCCCTCTATGGTGATCATATTGTTCCATGTCCTGTAAGAGAAAAAGAAACTTTTTGTGTAACCAGTGGGTAGAATCATGAGCTTAATGGGAGAGCATAAGTAGTATATCTGTCTTCTCATCCCATAGTTTTAACTCATTTCAGGCACCCCCATTCCTGACCTTCCTGACCTGGGGAGACCGGCTGTCTTGCTGCGTCTCTCTGCAGCTCCGCCCTGGCTGCTGTTGGCAGGACCAAGCACATGGCCACCATCCCTCACCACTTGCTGTCGCACCTTCACAGTCACCTCTCCCAGCGCCTCACGAGGCTGGGGGGGTTGATACCCAGGAAACGGACCACTCTACAGGGAGTTACATAGAAGGGCCAGCGCAGCCCTCTGGGGTTGCCACCTCAGCCTCCCTGGGGCCCTCTTAACTCGAGGTTCGACGTCTCGGGGCCGCGTTCACTCCCTGCTCCGGGCTGAGGCAACGGTGGCTGCGGAAACGGCCCATCTGGTGCCCGGCGGCCGAGCCCCCTCCCCGCCTGCCCTGGCACTCCTGCAGAGGGATTTGCCCCGTGGGGGGCGGGACACCCTCGTCA